>NC_057863.1:383279710-383580710 GCF_019393635.1 Dromiciops gliroides
TCAATTCCCTGTTATCTGTATCCTTCCTTTAACTTCTAATAAGGGAGACCAACAGTGAGCTGGAGTTGTAGTCCCTGCCAAATCCTTCTTCCCCGTGGGGAGTTTTTAGGAAATTCTCATTTAACAATCTCTTGCAAGTGCTATCACTAGCTCCACAACACTCACAGTATATAGTTTCTGGATAGTACATTGACTATATTTTCTGAAGAAAGGATAAGTATAGCCAAATTGATTCTGCTTTAAAACATTTATTCTTGGCATTAGAAATTAAATTCTTTCCATTTGCTTCAATTAGATCATCATTCAAAAAAATAGTTTCTCAATAATAGTGCACCAGATTGCAAGAAACATCAGTATCTTGGAAAATAGAATGAATAATAACTAGACACAGATGTGAATGGTGAATTAGGTACATATTTTTGACATATGTTTTTCCCAGGATATTTGTAAAAATTCAATTTCAAGAAAGAAATTCTGCTTCAATATGTCTAATATTTTACTCCATGCAGTTAAATAAGTTCAACTCCAAATTGAGTTTTCCAGTTATTTTGCTGTTTTAGTTGAACCTTAAATTGCTAGGAAAATTTAGGCTATTAATATTGGACTTTTTAAATATGTTTTTTTTTTGTAATGGACCAGCATAGTTATTTTAAAGTTTCTTGTAATGATAACTAGCATTTTGTATAGTGCAATGAAACTTTGCAAAGCATTTTGTAAATATTATTTCATCTGATCCTCTCAACATCCCTGTGAAGTTAAGTTCTATTATTGTACTAATTTTGCAGATGAGGAAACTGAGACAACTACAGGTTAAATGACTTGTCCAGGTCCACACAGCAATTTCATGTCCAAGGTAGGATTCAAACTCAGGACTTCCAAATTCCATCTCCATCACTCTGTCACCACTTAGCTCCCCATATATTTTCCAATGATTCCTGCCCAGACTATTCAAAGCTCATAAATACCACTTTGTTATTTAGAAATTCTATTATTTCTTATCTCAGAGAAACTTCTAAGTTAAAATGTTGTCACTAAAACCATCTGGGAGCTAAAAAAATGCATTTGGCCTCATAGCATTTCTTGGCATGAAAATTCCTGAACACATTTCATGAAGAGTATTTTACTTTTCAACAAAGAAGAATATTTGCTCTGTGGCCTAATTCTCTGATAAATATTTATTTTTACTTCTATTTAAAGAAATATGAGGCAAGGAAATTAATACCATTACCTTCTTATGAAACCTTCATCCCCTGCTGAGATATTGCCCTTAAAATGTAATTGAAGCAGGATAATAACATTCATTTGCATTACCAAGGAAGATATCATCCCCTCATAGCATTAGACCTCAAAGAGAATCAAAGGCCCATTAGTCCAAACTCTTAATTTATAATTGAAGAAAATAAGGCTTAGAGAAGTAAAATGACTTACCAGCATAGGCACACAGGTGGAAAATGACAAGGCTGGGACTCAAACTAATGTCCTTTACATGGCAAGCATTCATTCTACTCCATTATAGTCAGAAATAATTGATGTACTATGTAAATTCTTAGAATATTAAGGCTCCTCAGAATCATCTGAATTTACATGTAATACCAGTCCTTTGTTTTTTTTTCTTGTCCCTATCTCAATTCTCTGTGTAGCATAGTTAAAGTTATCATATTTGTAAATATGTCCCCTGCTTATACTCAGTTACTTATCTACTAACATCCCAAGAAACAAACAATAACTTTTCATAATATAAAATAGTAGAGTAAATAACTAGGAAATACCCTCCTCAAACTCTATTCATAGGGAGGTACAATCTCTGACAGATTCTCATTGCACCAGTGGAAGATGGACCAGTACCCAGGAAGTTGATTATCCCAGAATTATTTTCCTCAGCTTAAAACACTATTTTTGACTCACTTTCCTAACAGATTTCTGCATGTCATCATGCCCCCACTTGATGTCCTTTGCTTATTCACTCTGCTTCTCCATCCTACATGTGCTTCTCTGCAGAGACGCTGTCATGTTCTATACTGCTAGATTTCTCAATAGGTCTTCATGCTTTCTAAGAGAAGTATGTTGGGTTGCTGGGGCAAATTTCTCAAAGGTATGTTATGTTTCTCTTGTCAGACTATCAAAATGTCTAGGGGCAGGTTTCAAGCATTTTTTTTTTAGTCCTATCCTACCTAGCACATATATGAAGGAGTCCCCTTAGGTCAATTGACTTTCTCTTCCCGCAAAAATCAAACACACATTTTGATAATTACCTTTTACTCACATTCTATTTATGTTAGGATGAGCTCTCATTTTATTCTAAAAAGATATCATTATAAAAATGCATTCAAGTTTAAACAAAACAAAACAAAAAAAAAGGTTACTGGAGAAGAGCAAAACTTTGCCCTGAACTCTTATGGGTTTACCAGCTTATTTTTTCCCACATTTATAGATGTATAAATGAGTGCATGAGAGATTATATGATTTTCTCTAGAGTCCAGAAGGCAAATAATGGCCAGCATTGGGTTCCAAGACTCCATACTTGCAGATCAGTATTCTTTTTAAACTATTTCTTGTGTATCCTTCTTTATAGTTATAAGAATTTTTCATTTTTTGAGATTATGGGACATTTTATCCTACTACAAGTGTTTTTTATGCATAGAGTGCCCTTGTTAAAGCAAAGCTCTGCCAAAAATCTGATGCAATTTGCTTGAATTTATGTGAAGAGTTCTTGATAGATTGTAGGAATACCTATTTAGATTTTACCTTTCCTGAAATATGAAAGTATACATAAGAAGGTTCTTGATAATCCATTGAATACAACACATTTTCATTTAGCTTCTTTACTAAAGCAATATCTCTTATACTTAAGATTGTTGGCTATTCATAGTATACACAGTTCATTCTTCCTTCTCTGTTATGGCTTCCATTATGTACATGGTGAAATTAATTATTGACTTTAACTTGATTTACTCAAAGCATCAACCTGTTCCTCCCACATGTCCATAATAAATATTTTTAGGTCTTATTTACCACAAGAAGTTGAAAGACTGAAAATGACACTTTTTTCATTTTGTACAAATATAGAAATGACATGCATTCAGTTTGATTGTAGCTGTCACCTATGAAAAGTATCTTAATTGGTGGATTGCCCTAATGAGTTCTTTAGTCAGTTCAATACTTTTCCCCAAAGGGAGTCAGAACATCTCTCTCTTAAAGCTTCTTAATGTTCTTGTCCTCACTTCTGAAGATATTTCTATTTACTAAAGTAGACTTTAAGTATTTTCCTGGAATTTTCTCTGGTGGATCTTCAGCCTCATTTGTGTTTTCTGTTACTTTACCTCAGTCATCCAGAAGTTGCACAGAATCAATCTTTTATGTTCTTGAACAATCTATCTATTTATAAGAAAAAACCTTTCAGCAAGATGACAATGTCCCTTTATACTGAATTTTAATACGGGAGTATTAGAATTTGTCCTTCTCCATTTAAACTATCACATGATTACATCTTTAGGGTAAAATTGAGAGGTGATAGGATTGCAGTGGAGGAGGGGGAGGGGAGAGGTAGAATGGGGTGAAAATCCACATAAAAAAGGAAAGTGCTTGTGGATTAGGGGGAAGAGATGGGGCAGTGAATGAACCTTTAACTCATCAGAATTGGCTCAAAGACCTTAATCTCATCAGAGTTGGCTCAAGGAGGAAATAGCATGCATATACAAGTGGGTAGAGTAATCTATCTAAACTGGGCAGTGAATGAACCTTATCCTCATCAGAATTGGCTCAAAGTCCTTAATCTCATTAGAGCTGGCTCAAGGAAAGAATAATTTATACACTCAATTGGATAGAATAATCTATGTAACCCTGAAGGAAAGTTAGGAGGGGAAGAGGATAAGGAGGGAGGGGTGAAAGAAGGGAAGTAAATTAGAGGAAGGGGCAGTCAGAAGTAAAATGCCTTTGAGTAGGAATAGGTGAAAGAAGATAGAAAATAAGTAAATATAATGGTGGAGGGAATAGGATGGAGGAAAACAGTTAACAATAGTACCTATGAAAAAATTCGAAGCAGAGGCAAGAGTAATGTAAGATGTTAGTGATGATCAATTCATGATGAATTGAGGAGGATTGATTAATGAGGAGGACTGGCTGATGATGATGAGAAGTGATTCATGATGATTGGTGATGTTTAAAATATAGATACTTTGTTGGGCTATGTGTGAAGAAAATATTTGTCAGATATAAGGTACTATATAAATGTTACCTATTATTAATGTTGCAAGAATCAACCTCATGGGTTTATCATAAGGAAATCTCTTTAAAGTATTATATAAATGTAGTTTGCTATGAAAAGAATGATGAACAGGATGATATCAGAAAAAACCCTTTAAAGACCTACATGATTGATGCAACAAGATATGTACTGTATACAAAAAAAATAGCAATACTGTAAGATGATCTTCTGTGAATGACTTGGTTATTTTCAGCAATGCAATTATCCATGACAATTCTGAAGGTCTTATGAAAAATGTAGTTCATCTACAGAGAAAGAACTGATGGTGTATGAATAAGATTGAAGCATAATATTTTTTTGTTATTTCCTTTATCTGAAGTTTTGTTTTTGTTCTGTTTTCTTTCAAACCTGGCTAATGTGGAAATGTATTGCTTAACTGGTCATATATAACTTATATTGAATTGCTTGAGTTCCTACAGGAAAATAGGAGGGGAAGAGGGTAAGGAGGGAAGGGTGAAAAAGGGAGTGCAGAGTGGGGGAGGAGACAGTCAGAAGTAAAACACTTTTGAGGAGGAATAGGTTAAAGAAGATGGAAAATAGTGTAAACATCATGGGAAGCTAATAGGATGGAGGGAAATAGTTATGATGATTTATTATAATGGCAAAACATATGGTACCTTCCTTGATGGGCTATTATGAATAAAATTCTCTGTCAAGTTTAAGGTACTATATACAAGGTTGTGATAAAAAAGGATACTATCAGAAAAACCTGTGAAAGACCTGCCATGAACTGAAGCCAAGTGAAATGGACTGTATACAAAATAACAGCAATAGTGTAATATGATCTACTGGGAAGCATGTGGTTATTTTCAGCAAGGTAATGATCCAATATAACCCTGAAGGATTTATTAAATTTGCAACCCATCTACAGAGAAAGAACTGATAGTATCTGAAAACAGATGGAAACACATTTTTAATATTTTTTCCTCTTTGACAATTCCTAATCTGAAGTTTTGTTTTTTTGGACTGTTTTCTCATACAACCTAGCTAATATGGGAATGTTTTCCATGACTACTCATGTATAACTTATTTGAATTGCTTGAGTTCTTGTGGGTGGGAAGTGGGAAGAGAGGGTGGAAGAGAAGTTGGAACACAGTTTTAAAAAATTGATGTCAAAATTTGTTTTTACATATATTTTGGAAAATAAAATTCCATTCAATTAAAATAGAACTCCCAGTCAAAAGATTGAACTATAGATTCTACCCTCTGGCTTTCTCTGGCTTTTCAAAGAACTGGAAATCAGGGAATGCCCATCAATTGAGGAATAGCTGAACAAGTTGTGCTGTATGAAGTAATGGATACTATTGTGCTATAAAAAATGATGAGCAGGCAAATTTTAGGAAACCTGAAAGACTTAGTGGACTGATGCTGAATGAAGTGACCAGAACCAGGAGATCATTATATACAGTAACAGCAACATTGTGTGATGAATCAACTGGTTATAGGACTGCTCTTCTCAGCCATACAGTGATACAAGATAATTTCAAATGACCCATGATGGGAAAATGCTCTCCACATCCAGAAAAAGAATGGTGGAATCTGGATGCAGATTGAACTATAATGTTTATACTTTTGTATTGTTTTTAGTTCTTCATTTGTGAGTTTTTCCCCTTTTGTTCTGATTACTTCTTTTACAACATGACTAATGCAGAAATATCTTTAACATGAGTGTACATATATAAACATATCATATTGCTTTCTGTCTTGGGGGAATAAAGGGAATGGAGGAGAGAGGAAAAATTTGGAACTATAAATATTATAAAAACAAATGGGTTTAAACTATCCTTACATGCAACTGCAAACATAAAACACTTTTATGATTAAAAAACATAAAATATATGTAAAAAGCACTATCAAACTAAATTAATACTTCAAAAATTGACATTATATCCCTGCATTCCTTTTTATATTGAAGACATTGTGCAGATTAATTAACTTGTCAACTTCACCCTATAATAAGTAGAAGAGGTTATTCTGAAAGCTGTATCCTCTAATTTCAAGCCCAGTGATATTTCAGCTGCTGTAAATTTCTGAAATCTCAGAAGGAAGAGGGAAGACTAGCTGTCTACTACCCCACTTATTTGTTGCAGTGCTGTTATAAATACTGAAAGATAAGAATGGCTGACGAAAAGGTGACTACAATGGCATATTTGAATAGAAACGACTGTACATAGATGGGTATGGTTCTAAGAGTGGCATAGATATGAAGTTCCCTGTATACTTAATTAGTAGGTAACTTTATTGATAATAGGGAATTTACCATAGTATGGAAGATCTTGCTGATTTCTTAGAAATCACATAGCTGTATATTTCATATCAAAAATTGTGTAAAGGAAAATATTGTGAGAATATCATTGGAAACAAATGTTTAAAGAAAAGTTAGATAAAATACTGCATCTCTTAAACACAAAGTTTTGGTTGAAAATACAAGTAAGACATGTTTATTCAATTGAAAGACATTGAAATAGTTGTTTCAAAATATTTAGGATTAATTGAACTTAAGGAGAACTGTTTTACCTTACATTTGGGAAATCTTACTTCAAGCCTTACAGAAAATCTAAACTTGTTAGTTGTAAAAGTGACAACTTATGAACAAAACCTTTATCTTCATGCAGATCACATGTCTGTGCAATTTAACATTGCCATTAATCTCTCAATAGTATTCCAAGGAGTTCATTTTCATAGGACTTTGTCTCTTGTATTACTTTGTAGTACTTTGGATAGAATTTTTATTGGAGATACACACAGCATCATCCTCTTTAAGGAATTATTTTTCTGTCATTCACTGTCTATCACTTCACAGAAACATCAATTGATAAAACAAGGTAATTGATCTTCAGCCTGTTAGACATAAGAGCCTATAGTTATACTTTATGAGGTTTACTGTCACAAACAAATGCAACTCCATTCATGTTCTTCTATACACTTCTGATTCAATTACCTTCTACAGGGAGAATTTATTACTCTTATTTGAAGAATTTAATTTTCTCAGAAAATACATATTTCAAAAATTACCCTACAAACCTGTTTCCTTTTGTACTCATTCATTAGAAAATGATTTTAATAAACTAGATTTGTCTATCATTGCTCATTTGATCAGAAAGCATGCTCCCATTTATATTACCTTGATATTTCTTTGGGGCAAATGGGTGGTACAGTGGCCCTGAAATTGAGAGGACCTAAGTTGACATTTACCCCAGACACTTGATAGATATATAACCCTGTCCAAGTCATTAATCCAAATTGACTTAAAATATTGTTGTCATCTCTAGTCATCCTGATATATATATATATATATATATGTGTGTGTGTGGTATGCATATGTATATGTGTATGTATGTGTATGTGTATATATGCATATGTTTATATGTATATGTGTATGTGTAGATATATACATATATATGTATATATGTATCATGCCACTGGAGCTAGGTGGCTCAGGAGGAAAGAATGAAGTTGCTGACTTTACACAGCCCTCTCTCACTTAAATCCAATTCACTTCAAGTGCTTCCATCACCCCAATGTCATGATCGTCTGAGAATGAAGAACAAATAACCACTTCGATAGTTCTTATAATCAATTTAATAAAATTCAGTCTACAGATCTAAAAATCAATTCCTATGACAGAGACTGGCACACTAGATCATAGGAAAGCTAAATACTTTTCATTTATAAAAACATGAAAATGAAAATAATTGAAATCAACTCTTAAATTAGCCTTTTTGGGCTTTCCAGCTCTTGGAAATCTCCTAACCCACAAGTAATATCTCTTTCCAGTGAAGTGAAGTGAAGGAGGAGATAATAAGTAATTTGAGTACCTGGTGACAAAATAAGCTTAAAGGAGCCTGATACCAAAGATTATGAAAATAAATAATTTTATTTGCTTCATAGATGGGGAAAACAAACAATTCTGACTGTATCTCTAAACTTTTATGAGAATAAGAATTGTGGGAGAAACAGCAGAAGAAAGAATTGTTTTTAAAGATTGATAAATGATTAAAACAAAAAAAACTCACAGGGATATCTCTAAGAAAAGTGAGCAACACAATTTATAGGAAGAGAAAAATTAGAAAGAGTGAAAATAATAGACAAGCCGGAATCAGATACTCGTGGCTTGCATATCTTGAATATCATGAGATTGAAGGAATACAATTTATATAAGATAAATGTGGAGTAGATTCAGTATATGTCCAGCCTCTGCCTTATACAAATATTAAATATAGAAATCAATCACAAACATAAGAATTTTTATGATGCTTAATTAATTTTATAATTAGCCATCCATAAAGATTAATTTCCAGGTATTTCCATGGTTTTATTCTGTGTATATGAATTTTTGATGTACATACTAGAGTCTTAAGTCATGTTATGTTCTCAGAACTAGGAAAGTCTGGAAAAATAATGTAACTGGTAAATGAAATAGCAACAAAAATTATACTATAAGTTCCTGTTTTTCACATTATATTAAAAAAAAAGATTTGAAAGTAAAAGAGTCCAGAGATCAATGAACAATAGGATTTAGGATGGAAAATAATCATTCCCAAGAGTCTAAATAGTTTTATTAAGAAGAGGTCATACTCAGATAATCTTGCTTCACGTTTGACAGGTTAAATAATTAAACTGTTAGATGAGTTAAATGTATAAATATCAACATATTGGGGAAAGATTTGACAAGGTCTTTCATAGTTGTTAGAGTAATGGACATGGAATCAGAAAAGGACTGACTTCAGGTCCTGACAACATTTCTATATCCTTATGTAAATTATTTAATCTCTGTGGTTACATTTTACTCGCTTGTAGAAGAATAAAAACATTTGCAAATATTTGCCCCAGTAAGTTGTTTGAGGAAAACATTTTATACACCTTAAAGGACTATGTAATGAAATTATTATTATGCTCTACTCTACTAAAAGGAGAAAAGTAAAATATATAAGCTTTTATTATTAGAGAGCAAGATTTCAGAGATCATTGACTATTTCATTTTTTATCCTCAGTACACAGATATTGTTGTTATTTCTTAGTTATTGATTAGTTATTATTTCCTCCAAAATGTTAATATTTTTTAAAAAATAATTTTCCACTATGAAGAAGCCAACACATCCCATATAACTATTTTAAGCTTCAAATATTGTATCTCCTTGCAATACAGAGAGCCACAAGACCAAAGGCTAACTCATTAAGAATACCAATTCATTTTTAAAATACTGTGGTGGTAGAGGATGGAGAATTTTGAAAGAGTATTAACACATACAAATGCACATAAAGACTAAGAAAACAGAATTGTGTGTACAAAAATCTTGGAGTAAAATCTAATTCAAGTAAGTTATCCTAAGACCATTCATAAATAAAATTGGTAGAAGAAAAAATGGAAGAAGGAAGGAAGGAAGAAGGAAGGAAGGAAGGAAGGAAGGAAGGAAGGAAGGAAGGAAGGAAGGAAGGAAGGAAGGAAGGAATGGCCTAGTTGGAACATTCCCATAACAAACTAATTAATCATCAATGAAAGTAGAAGTGCAACATTTGGATCTTAGCAACTCATACTTAATAGACACACAAAAGTGAAATGGCACATAAGTAGTCAAGTTAGAAAGAGCATCTGAACCAGTCCAAATACAAATTAGGGAATTCTGAAGACAACACATTTTTTTTTATTAGTGAGGCAATTGGGGTTAAGTGACTTGTCCAGGGTCACGCAGCTGGTAAGTGTTAAGTGTCTGAGGCCAGGATTTGAACTAAGGTACTCCTGACTCCAGGGCCGGGTGCTCTATCCACTGTGCCATCTAGCTACCCCGAAAACACATTCTTTAAAGCCTTGAGAAATTATTTTAAAGATTCCTCATTATTTCAGGAAGGGAATAAATCAAAATTATTAAAAATACTCTGGATTCTCCTAGTGCCACACAAATGTAATTCTAAGAACATAATAATCTATTGATTAGTATTCCTACTTTCTCATCACTAAAAATCTTTATGAAAAGCATTTACACAGGTCAATATATCGATGATGAAACTATTCAAATAGAAAAGGGAAAATTCCACAATGAGTTTTTGTAGGCATACTACTTGTTTTTAGCCAAATAACTGGTAGAAAGTTGTGAATGGGAGCAAATAGAGTTGCAGTGGATAGAGCACCAGCCCTGGAGATCAAGAGGACCTGAGTGTCAATCTGCCCTCAGACATTTAAAAAATCTACTAACTGTGTGACCCTGGACAAGTCACTTGACCCCAATTGCCTCACCAAAAAAAAAAAAAGAAACTTGGTGAAGAATTATAAATTCTACTTTATATTGTTGACTATGAAATATGATGCATTTTACCCTTGTATTCCTAGTGGTTAAGTGTTTAATAAATGTTTGTTACTTGATTGTCCTCATGAAGATGCTTTAAGGCTTTTGTTGTCAGCAATTGGTGTTATGTGACTTTCCCAGTGTCACAACTGGCTAGTAGTGTTAAGTGTTTGAGGTATAATTCGAACTCAGGTCCTCCCGATCCAGGGCCGTGCTCTATCCACTGTGCCACCTTGTTGCCGCCAAGATGCTTTAAGTCTTAATGATTCTCCTTCAAAAACTATCTGTTAAGCTGGGAAACAGTTTTTGTGGCCAGTACTTCTGATAAAGGCCCTCATCTCTAAAATATATAAGGAACTAAATCAAATTTATAAGAATCCAAGTCATTCCCCAATTGAGAAATGGTTCAAAGTATTGAACAGGCAGTTTCTGATGAAGAAACCAAAGCTATCTATTCCAATATGAAAAATGCTCTAAATCTTTAATGATTAGAGAGATGCAAATTAAAACAACTCTGAGGTACCACCTGACACCTATCGATTGGCTAAAATGACAAAAAAAGGAAAATAATAAATGTTGGAGAAGCTGTGGGAAAATTGGAACAATAATGCATTGTTGGTGGGAGCTGTGAACTGATTGAAACCATCTGGGAGCAATGTTGGAATTATGGCCTAAAGGGCAATATAGCTTTGACCTAGCAATACCACTTTTGGGTCTTTTCCCCAAGAAAACATGGAAAGGGGGAAAGGGACCCACATGTACAAAATTATTTATAGCTGCTCTTTAAGTGGTGGCAAGGAGTGGAAGTTGAGGAGATGCCCATCAATTGGGGAATGGCTGGACAAGTTGTGGTGATATGAATACAATGGAATACTATTGTGCTGTAAGAAATGATGAGCCGGAAGAGTTCAGAGGAACCTGGAGGGTCCTTGCATGGGCTGATGATGAGTGAGAATGAGCAAAACCAGAAGAACATTGTACACAGTAGCATAACCGATGAGTGTTGATCTACTGTAATGGACTATATTCTTCTCACCAATGCAATGGTACATAAGAGTTCCAGGGAACTCATGATAGAAGAGGATCTCCAAATCCAAGGGGAAAAAAAAAAGAACTGTGGAGTATAGATGCTGAATGAACCATACTATTTCTTTTTTTTATTTTATTATTTTATTTTATTTTATTTTACATATAAGGTATTTTATTTTTTTTTCCGTTACATGTAAAGATAGTTCTCAACTTTTGTTTATACATGCTTTACAATTTCAGATTTTTCTCCCTCCCTCCCCTCCCTCCCCCCTCCCCCCTCCCCTAGATAGCAGGTAATCTGATATAGGTTATATCTATATGTCTATATATCTATATACATATACATATACACATACACACACACATATATATACACACATAATAACATTAATCCTATTTCTGCATTAGTCCTGTTATAAGAGAAAAAATCAGAGCAATGATGAAAAACCTCAAAATAGAAAAAAAAACAACAGCACCAAAAACAAGAGAAATAGTATAGTTTTCATTCTACTTTTCCCTGGCTCTTTCTTACATGTAATTTTTATTGCATCATGATCTGAGAAGGATGCATTTACTATTTCTGCCTTTCTACATCTGACTATGATGTTTTTGTGCCCTAATACATGGTCAATTTTTGAAAATGTGCCATGTACTGCTGAGAAAAGGTATATTCCTTTATATCCCCATTCAGTTTTATCCAGACATTTATCATGTCTAACTTTTCTAGTAATCTATTCACCTCTTTCACTTTTTTCTTATTTATTTTTCGGCTAGATTTATCTAATTCTGAGAGGGGGAGATTCACATCCCGCACTAGTATAATATTACTGTCTAATTCCTCTTGTAACTCATTTAACTTCTCCTTTAAGAACTTGGATGCTATACCACTTGGCGCATACATATTTAATATTGATATTATTCATTATCTATAGTACCTTTAAGCAAGATGTAATTTCCTTCCTTATCTCTTTTAATGAGATCTATTTTTGCCTGCACTTTGTCTGAGATAAGGATTGCTACCCCTGCTTTTTTTTACTTTAGCTGAGCCATAATATATTC
Organism: Dromiciops gliroides; assembly: GCF_019393635.1. Lineage (NCBI taxonomy): Eukaryota > Metazoa > Chordata > Mammalia > Microbiotheria > Microbiotheriidae > Dromiciops > Dromiciops gliroides. The sequence goes on from NC_057863.1 coordinate 383,292,347, forward strand.
TGCTCCAGCCTTTTACCTTTACTCTGTGTGTATCTCTCTGCTTCAAATGTGTTTCTTGTAAACAGCATATCGTATGATCTGGTTTTTAATCCACCCTATGCAATTTGCTTCCATTTTATAGCAGAGTTCATCCAATTCACCTTCACAGTTATTATTTACTGACTGTCTATTCCCCTCCATTCTATTTACCCCCTTTTTACTTGTCCCCCCTTCTTTCACCCTATTCCTCCTCACCGACATTTTACTTCTTAACCCTGCCTCCCCCAATCTGCCCTCCCTTTTTATCACCCCCCTCTCTTTTCTTTACCCTTTTCTCCCTTGATTTTGTCCTCCCTTCTATCAGTCCCCCCCTTTCCCTTCCCCTTTTATTTCCCTAAAGAATGAGTTAAGTTTCTTTATCCCAATGAACGTATATGTTATTCCCTCTTTGAGTCAAATCTAATGAGAATAGGGTTGAAACCATGTTCCCCCCTCCTTTCTTTCCCTCTATTGTAACAGGTTGTTTTTTCACCTCTTCATATAATTCATCCCATTCCACCTCCCCTTTCCTCTCCTCCCCATAGACTCCCTTTTTAAGCCCTTAATTCTTTTTTGTATCATCACATCAAAGACAATTTATATTTATACCCTCTATGTAAAGTCCTTCTCTCTGCCCAAATACGTTTACAGTTCTTAAGAGTTATGTGTATTATCTTCCTGTGTAGGGATATAAACAGTTTACCCTAATAGGGTAACCTTTTTTTTTTCCCCCTCTGTTTACCTTTTTAAACTTCTCTTGAGTCTTGTATGTTGAGATCAAATTTTCTATTCAGTTCTGGTCTTTTCACCAGGAAAGATTGAAAGTCCCCAATGTCATTAAATGTCCATCTTTTCCCCTGAAAGAAAATGCACATTTTTGCTGGGTAATAGATTCTTGGCTGCAATCCAAGCTCCTTTGCCTTCTGGAATATCATATTCCAAGTTTTGTGGTCCTTTAATGTTGAAGCTGCCAGGTCCTGAGCAATCCTTACTGTGGCTCTATGATATTTAAATTGCTTCTTTCTGGCTGCTTGGAGTATTTTCTCCTTCACCTGATAATTCTGGAATTTGGCTACAATATTCCTTGGAGTTTACCTTTTGGTGTCTCTTTCAGGAGGTGATCGGTAGATTCTTTCAATGATGATTTTATCCTCTGATTCTCTGATGTCAGGGCAGTTCTCCTTAATAATTTCCTGGAATATGGTGTCTAGATTCTTTTCCTGATCATGGCTTTCAGGCAGTCCAATGATTCTCAGATTGTTTCTCCTTGATCTGTTTTCCAGATCAGTTGTCTTTCCTATGAGGTATTTCACATTTTCTTCTATTTTTTCATTTTTTTGATTCTGCTTGACTGATTCCTGGTGTCTCATGGATTCCTTATCTTCCAACTTTCCCATTTTAATTTTTAAGGCATTGTTTTCTTCAGTGTGATTATGTACCTTTTTTTCCATTTGGCCAAGTAAATTTTTTAATGCAGTGTTTTCTTCAATGAGATTATGCACCTTTTTTTCCATTTGGCCAGATGAATTTTTTAAGGTATTGTTTTCTTCAGTGAGATTATGCACCCTTTTTTCCATTTGGCCAAGTGAGTTTTTTAAGGCAGTCTTTCTTTCAGTTAGATTATGCACCTTTTTTCCATTTGGCCAAATGAATTTTTAAGGCTTTGTTTTTCTTCAGTGAAATTATGTGCTTCTTTCAAGCTGCTGATTCTTTTTTTCATAGTTTTCTTGTTTTGCTTTCATTTCTCTCCCCATTTTTCTTCTACCTCTCGTCAATTTATTTTTAAAAATCCTTTTTGAGCTCTTCTAGAAGGCTTTTGTTCTTGAGACCAATTCATCTTCCCTCATGAGGCTTCACATGTAGGCAATTTGAGGGTATTGTCCTCATCTGAGTTTGCGGTTGGCTTCTTCCTATTGATACAGAAGCTCTCAATGGAGAGGCTCTTTTTTGCTTCTTACTCATTATTGCAGCTTATTTATTTATTTTTTAATTTGAGGTCTGCTCTGGGCGACCAGGGTCCCTGTTTGGGCTTCTTTGCAGGGGTATAGGTGCTGTGTGACCGGGTTTTTTTACTCTGAGGCCTTTATGGTGTGTGGAGATGCCCCGCCCTGCACTTCCTGTCTGACTGTGCTCGGCCAGCCAGGCGCCTGATCTCGGTGTCTGATCCTGCCTGACCTGTTCGTGGTCTTCTCGGCTGGTGCAGGTAGGTTTTTCTACTGTCCTTCTTGGTCACCAGATTTTTCAACCAGGTTCCAGGGACCTCAGTTGTTTGGCTGTGGCCTGCAGCTCCTGCTGACTTACCCCGACCCCCTCAGTGCTGGGTTGCTGCCCTGAGCTGGGCCTCCCTTTTGCCCGAGTCAGACCGACCTTTCCCTGAAGTCTTCTAAATTATTTCTGGTTGGAGGACTGTGTCTCTTTCTCTTGCAGGTTTTGTAGTTTCAGAATCTGTCCAGAGGCTTGATTTAATTTTCTTTTTGAGGGAACAGAAGGAGAGCTCAGGCAGCTTGCTGCTTCCTCTCCGCCATCTTGGCTCTGCCCCCCCCCCATACTATTTCTTTTGTCTTGGTTCTGTTTGTTTTTTCTATATTGAGGTTTTTCATCATTGCTCTGTATTTTCTTTTATAACATGACTAATGCCAGAATATGATTAATGTTATTATGTGTATATATTATGTGTATATATATGTATATGTATGTGTATATATATATATATATTTAACCTATACAAGATTACCTGCTGTCTTAGAGAAGGGGGGAGGGAGGGGAGGAGGGAGAAAAATCTGAAATTGGAAGCTTGGTATAAACAAAAGTTGAGAACTATCTTTACATGTAACGGAAAAAATACTTTATTAAAAAAAACTAATCTGTTGTTCTAATTCAATGATCATGTAATTTTTGGACAAGGTATAGGAGTAATTGTTAAATGATAGCCTAGTAGAATGGATTCAGAAATGGTTAAATGACTAGTATTTTAGAGTAGCCATTAAAGAACCAATATCCACTTAGAGTTATATATTTTTTTTCTTTTTGTTGTTGTTCATCCTTATTTTTTTATTTAACATAAAAGTATTTTATTATTTTCCAGTTACATGTAGAGATAGTTTTGAATATTTGTTTTCATAAGATTTTAGTTCCAAATTTTTTTCTCCCTCCCTTCCCTCCCCCTCCTCAGGACAGAAAGCAATCTGATATAATTTATATATGTACAAATGCATTAAACATATTTCTACATTAGTAATATTGTGAAAGAAGAATCAGAATAAAAGAATTGATGGAGGGAGGGGGAGAGGAGAGGAGAGAGGGAGGGAGGAAGCAAGAAAAGAAAGTGGAATGTGGGAGAGAGAGAAAGGGAGGGAGAGAGAGAGAGGGAGGGAGGAGGAGAGAGAGAGGGAGAGAGAGAGAGAGGAGAGAGGAAAGAGAGGAGAGAGGAGAGAGAGAGAGAGAGAGAGAGAGAGAGAGAGAGAGAGAGAGAGAGAGAGAGAGAGAGAGAGAGCGCATTTCTTTTAATCTTCTAATTTTCCTGATATTAGGAAAGCAGTGTGTATCTGTGCCAAGAAGTAAATTGTTTTCCATTTCCATTATTGAGTTGACATTATGTCTTTAACTTTGAAACTCTGTGGAAGTATTTGTTTCAGGGCAGACATGAGGGTAAAGCTGTGTCTGTTGCCAGTAATTCAAGCAGATGACAGAACCTTTAAAAGCAGGGTACCTCATCTGTCATATTGTCACTACACCATGTTCCTTTCCAGGCTTGTCTCTGGGCTACCATTCTATGGCAAAAAGTGATGACTGGGAACCAAACCATAAAATATAGACCAATATGTTGGATAATGTAAATGTACCTTTTCCAGTGGACCATGTTTGGGATGGTATGTGGCACATTATTTGAAACTGCCACTCAGACCAGGCAGAGGAAAGTTGGACCATAAAAAGACAATGTGGATATTTCTATACATTTTGCTTTTGTTTACCTTCTTCTGTATAATATCACTTGGCTATTTTGCAATCTGTTCTCCTAGAATAAAGCTAGTGCTTGGTCATGAATGACATATATCTTTCCTTGACATTTATGGCATTTGCTTTTCTATAATTGATGCATTTTAGATAGAAAATTGAATTTTTTTCAATAATTATTGCTTTTTTGGAGAAAAAAAACATTTTCTTTTATGTATTGTTTCTTCTTTCTCTGAAATACAATACATTACCAGGAAAGGTATCCTAAGGTATACTATATGCATGCATGTGTGTATATGCCTATCTATCTATCTATCTATCTATCTATCTATCTATCTATCTATCTATCTATCTATCTATCTATCTTAGCATGAAGTTACTCTTGGCTGTTATAGATCTAAGTTTTCCAGGTAACTCAAACATTTGTTGGCTAATACATACAATTCTACAGACATCTCCATTGCTTTGGTCTAAGGACCAAAGAAAAATGAAAACTAGAGAAGCAAAAGTAAAAAACAATACATGCTATCAATGATCTTATACTCTAATAGAAGTGGTATGATAGAAAAATAAGTTTCCACATGGTTGTGTACCATAAGATCAAAAGAAAGGTACAGAAATATCCAAGTAAATTATTAGAAAAATGCTTTTTTATATAAAGAAGAGTAGAGATGGGGCACAATTAATGATAAAATAAAATCCAAAATATCAACAACATTATATTTTTACATTAAGTCTGGGGACAGTGCTCAAACCAACATGCAAAAAAGCCTCTTATTTTCAAGATGAGAATTGTGCCAAGTACTTTCTCTCTCTCTCTCTGACTTTCTATAAGCTGTAGCTGAGTGCATTATTGTATTTTCACAGAGATAATATAAAAATTATTTTCTATAAGCTGAATTTTTAGTGGGTAAAAATATTTGAAAGATACAAAAAGCAAGAAAAGTTTTCAATAAATTATACAATGTATTCCAGGAAAAAAGTACATAATCAGCAGAAATTATATGGGTCTTTTGAGTCAAAAAAACTGAATTCATGTCTTCTATCCATCACTTCCCATGTTACCTAAACTTTCTAGATCATAGTTTTCCTATTGCTTAAAGTAAATTAGCTGTAATAGATGATCTTTAAGGTTCCTTCTAGCTGTAAAATTATCATTCTTTAAACATTTCATTTCTAGTTTTACAAAAATTTAATGAGAGAAACTTAAATTATAGGGTCATGGTAAAATGGAATATGAGTTATCTGATGATTGTTTTAAAATGCATAAGGTCCTGACCTGAACTTTTGAGAGGATGTATCAAAGAAAGTATATATCCTTCAATAGACATTGTAATGAAATACATGTGGAGAGGAAAAACATAAAAGAAAATATTGATCTAGAAGGAGTATCTTGTTAGTATAAGAGTTCCCGAGGTTCATTTTAGTTTGCGTTATGTAGTAAAGGAATAGCAAAGGAAATTGCATTTTGAATCACAGAAAACCACTAGTGCCTAAGTGCAACAGTGCTATTTCTATAATGGGCAGTCCCTTATAATCCTTTTATTGATTGGATAACTGACAATGGTAAGAGGCAGAAAAATAGATTGGACATCTAGCTGAATTCATAACTTGCCTCACTATCAAATGGAACTGTTAGGGGCCGCCCTTCAGAATGGGAACCATAACCATCAAATTATCCCATCTGTTACCCCTAAATGGGCAAAATATCTCTCAGTATCAATCAAATGACTGTGGTCTTTTGACTAAAAACTAAATCTAGGCTTGGTGCAAGCCTTTCATTTAAATACAATTATATTGTTGGCAGTCAATGAGTCTCAGGAGGGGAAAATTTTATAGCATTTATCAATATCAGTTAATCCTTCAGAATGGGCAAGAATAAAAATCAGTGGCTTTGAAATGTGTTTTCTCTCATCCAAAATCTCTGGCTAGTTGACTGGCTACTACAGAGAAGGTAACTAAACCAAAATGATTTAAATGCTTTAGTTTTAGATAAATTCTTAAAATAAGATTACACTTTTACTATTTCATGAAACTTTTGAATTTTTCCTATTGAATATTTGAAGTTTGTCTAGGATATTGCCCTTTTCACTTAGGTCATTGAACAGGGCATTGAAGAATACTTTTTCAGCCATGCCTTTTTGTAATTAGTCATACAGGTTACTTTTGCAAAAATGTAAGATGTTATAAATACTTTGACGGGAGAGGTTAGTGTGTTGTTTTAAGTGGAAACCTGGCCTTGAAGTCAAATAAGACTTAGGTTCAAGTCTTCTATTTGAGATATACTCTCTGTATGGCCATGGACAAATCTCAACCTCTTAGTCTTCCAGATAGATATCTAAGGTTACAAGTTATACACTAGCTATTGATTTCAGTTGGTGAAGGGATTTCTAATCCTGCTAATTCCCCTCATGAATGAAATCACAGGCATGGACTATTTTATCCCCTTCCTTCTACCCTCATATAACAAAAGTTCCAGGAATACATGTAAAGTTTATAAATGTAAAGCACCAATAATAGGGATTTTCTTTATTTTTAGAGCATAAAATAGTACCCTGATAATTTGAACTACAGGAAATGTGAGGGTCTGAAAGAATGTATATGCTATTCTAAATACTGTTGGGAAAATTTCTAAGTCCAATGAAAGGAAAAAAAAACACAACAAGGTCTCCAAGCCATAGAAAATAGGTTTATTGCAAGAAGGCCTGTCTCACACAAAAACTGGTCAGTCAGGGGATGGACCCAAAAGACCTTGAGTTACAGAATCAACTAGTTTTTATACCCCTACAGAGCTTGAATGCTTATATACCAACCATACTAATTAAAAAGATCTAATTTTAAAGCATCTTCTCAGGAAATATGGAAACTGCCTATGTGACAAATGTCAACATTTTCCAATACACTTATCAGTGTTCTTATGGCCTTCAGGGACATAATTCTGCTGCATGACCCTCTTCTAGTCAAGCATATCACTTATGAGCTGCGTGACCCCCTTGAGTCAAGCATATCACTTGTGATTTCTAAAATATATTTTTGCTGACTATGGTATTTTCTGATATTACTTAATGCTTGACATTAGAAGGTATCATCTGATATTATTAATTAGAAGGAAAAGAAACTTAATCTACTAATACAATTAAAATAAGATATCTAAATATAAGAAATCACAATTTTCAGTTAATATGCTGATTATTATCATAATTAAATCACTTTAAATCTCTTATAACTGAGGGGTGGGGAAAATCTCACTCACATTATCAAACTATGTGGCACTGATTTTAAACCTGGGCCATAATATTATTTTCTTAATTCAAGTTACAACAACATATAGAAAGATCAGTAATTTGTTCATTGGTATAGTTCAGTCTTTTGGAATCTTTGGTGTTTGTTTATGATGTCTCTGTGCTTGAGTAAGAAATGAATCTTCTAACGTGTCTGTAACTTTATAGTATTAAAGTAGGAATAGAGTATTGAGTATCTTTCTCATTCCATTTTTTTAAATCTTTCCTTTCCCAATAAACATTGTTATCCTCTTGTCAGGTATACATTAATTCTTAAGTCCCAATTCTGTCCCAATATGTCCCTGTGTATCAAAACCCAAATCCCATACCTTGAGACACAAATTGTTTTCATTACCTATGTGTTTGATTACTCACTCATAAAAGTCAATGTCCTTAGATTAATAAATATTTATTAAGAACCTACCATGTGCCACACACTGTCCCCAAGACTAGGGATAAAACAAAAAGCAAAATATAGTCCCTGGTGTTAAGGAGTTCAAAGTCTAATGGGAATGTTACTTTGGAAGGGAAACCATATACACAGCAGAGACATGACCCAATATATGGAAGCAGCTGGAGCTCCAAGGTAGATTTTGAAAAATCCTGGATATAGCCTCCTGAAGAGAGGATGGAGATTCTTGGATAATGACAAATTCTTAGAACAAGTAGATGAGTTTTAAGGATAAGGATAGGGAATAACAGTAAGGTAGAGTACCATAATATGAGGCAGTGATCTTACTGCTATCCTTTATTACTATTGTGAGACATAGGGGATGTAATGGAAAGGGAATTGTCTCCCAATCAATTTTAAGTGTATTTCCATTCTGAGGTAGTCTCAGGAAGATTATAAGGTTGGAGACGTTTGGAGATGTTTGGAGATGTGTGTAGGTCCTTTGGAATGATGGAACTCACTGGAAGAGTTATATTCAATATTTGTGATACTGTCTTAGTATTTTTTCTTTTTTTTTCCTTTTTGTTGGATAAAATCAAAGTTGTCCTATATTCAGCATGTACTGTTAGTTTAAGTGCTTGCACAGTGAGTGTAGGAGACAGGTTAATGGCAATTTCACCTTTTTTTAATACAGAACTACAAGAGTCAAATTCTGTGATATTCCAGGAGAAAGACTGGATGAGATACAAACCAAAGAGATAGTTGGGAAGCTTCTAATATTTAACTAGGTATCTCTAAACCCAGAACCAAGAACATTACTTTTAGTTATATCTGCTTAGTCCCAAGGAATGCACCTTAATTTTCTACTGTGCCTACAAAGTAATATTGTATAATTATGTTATCTGCATATATGATAGATATAATTCTACTTCTGGAGGAAATTGAATTATGAAAAGTCATCAGCATAGGAAATTAAATGACATTTAACAATCATGCACTGTATTTCTGTAATGACTGTGCAACATTTGTGGAAATTGTGGAATAACTGAGATGTAAGGTGTTATCCAATCTGATTCTCCCCTTCAGGCTCTGTAGAGCACATTAGCATATCCTTAAAGTGCGATGGAGGTGGTACAGATTTATACAAGCAGAATATATCTCAGGTGTTCTCCAGATACCTGGGTATCTGCTGGTTAAGCCAATCTGATGACTGATTATTGGTTCACAGCTGATGGTGTACCAACATTAACACCGTATAGGTAACAATATAGAGTAAGTATATTTTATAGCTCTCTTTGTCTCTACCCATAGTCTGTGAATGCCTGCCAACATAGCATCATGTTTGAGCTAATAACATTCCATAGCAACATTGTGGGGAGTAGAATCCACCCCCCCAGATATTCATTTAATACTTTTTTTTTCTTCCTGTGAAGTATGTACTTTCATGATTTGTGTAGTCTCACAGCTACCACCCTAACCTGGTTCCTCTTCACCTCATACCCAGGCTATATCAGAAACCACTGATATAGTCTCTTGGCCTTCTGTTCCTTGCCACAACATCAGTTTTCCATCTAATTACCAAACTGATATTCTTAAGACATATCTGACCATATCATCCAGCTTTTTTGAAAAGCCCTGTTTCCTCTGGACAAAAAAATATAAAGTTCTCAGCTTGGAATTTAAAATCCTCTACATTATGATTTCCAATTACCTTTACATTCATTTCATATTCCCCTCCATATACTTCTATCAAAAGGCTTGTTAACAGTTCATTGTAAAACAAACAAACGAACAAACAAAAATATTCCATCTCCTACCCCTGAGGTTTTGGACAAGTGGTCCTCTATGTCTAGAATGCATTGTCTCATCACCTGCTTTATAAAACATTCTTCCATGTATAACTTGCATTCCAGTTCCTAGAGGAAGCCTGTCGTGATCCCCTTGTATACACACACACACACACACACACACACACACACACACACACGCATGCATGCACACAAATTCTGTCACTTTTTTGGCACTCTTTGACTCTTGATATTACTATTTTTGCATATTTTAAGCACTCCTATATTTGTTAAATTTCTTTGATAAACCTAAATTCCTTTAGAGACTATTTCTTTTCATCTTTGTATCCAAGGAATTTGGAAGATTTCTTTGCATATAGTAGGCATTTAATAAATGTCCAATCAAATTGAGTCAACAGGCTAATCCCTCTAAACCCAATTTGATCAACTTTACCTTCTTTCCCAAAATTCTTGGTTCACTATTGTACATTTCATCAATGTCAACTCTTCATATTCTGGTCCTAAGCAATCCAGATAATCTCATTTATATTATTAATTCTTCACTCCAGTTAGAAGTCTGTCCTCTGTAAAAATCATTCCCTTTCCTGCCTTAGTATCTTTACTATTTTTCCTCACACATTGAATATATTTACTTTTCTTCTCTTTCAGCCCCAACAACCAATCCTTTAAGGCCTACCTTAGGTATTGATTATGCCATGAAACCCATCCCAACCTTTCTTAACCTACACTATACTCTCTATATATAACAATTATAGTCAATGCCATTTAATTTCTCAGATTTCTGAAAAAAAGTTATATTTCAAAAGTTTGTTTCTGAGTCAGTTATAATGAACTCAAAATATTTACCATAGAAACACTTATAAACATAGTAGTTTAGGCTCTCAGACTATCTACAAAAGTTCATTTAGCTCATTACATAAATGCTTATTGAATGACTATTTTAAACTTGCAATTGTATTTTGTAACAAACACTATTTGAAGAAATGTTTTTGTTTTTTATGAGAGAATATAATCAGAGGTTTAACTTAGGATAGGAAATACTGTCTGCCTGATATATGAAAAAAAGAGATTCTAAACCAGCCCCACCCTCCAAAACTACTATATTTTATGTATTAAGGGCTAGAATTGTGACTTCCAATAGCTGCCAGGTATTATTATTATTAAATTATTTTACCGAGACCCAAAAGGGAACTTTTGTGAGTTGGAAACTGTGCGATAAAAGGATAAGGATCCAATAGGGTCAGAGATTCAATAGTTATGAGGTGTAATCCAAATATGCCTTACTGTGCAAAATCCTGAAAAATGACAACTCTTAGAAATGAGATACTCAAAATTCCTATATGTAGTGTAGTGGACAAAACACTAGATTTAGACAGAGAATGTGGGATTGAATTCTGTTTCTGCTGCTTTAGGTTCCTAGTTTTGAAAGTAGAAAGGGACTAAAAAGGACATTAAGTCCAAGCCCCTCTTTTTAGAGAAAAGGATACTGAATCCCAGAAGGGTTATGTTATTTTCTCAAAGTCATAGATGTAGTAAACTAGAGCTTTAGGTTTACAATTCATATGAACTTTAGCAAGGTGCTTAAACTCCCTGACACTTTGTTTTCTCATCTGTAAAATGAGAAAATTGGGTCTGATATGCTCTAAAGTTGATCCCACCTCTAAATTAATGAATCTCTTCTCCATCAAATCATATCTTTAAATTATATTCATTCACTGCACCTGTTCTCCCCAAAGATACTTTTTTACAATCTCCTTTCACTATTAGAAGATTACAGTTTCTGTCTTATGCAAGTTTCCCTGAAACTAATAAAAAAAAGCTTTTGGTGGTTTATTTGAAATTTTATTATAGTTTTTCATTATCTGTAACAGCAAAAAAAAAAAAATTGCAAGTAGTCTCTCTCCCTCTCTCTTTCTGTGTGTCTCACTGTCTCTATCTTCCTCTCCTTCCTTCCTTCCTCTTTGTCTTTCCCTCTCTTCCCCTTTCCCTCTCAAACCTTTCCAAACTTTTCCTCTCATCCTCTCCTTTCCCCACCTCCTCCCTACCTTCTCCTCTATCTACCTAGGTTGGCTCTTTGTCCAAAGAAATGATAAAACTATTCAACTATATTTTAGAGAGACAGATTTCCGTGGGAGGTATTTTCTCAGGATTTGTATGTAGGATGTTTGCTGGCCATTCCTGTTTGGGGAAGGAAATGGGAAACTTCATAGACTATGGTTAAACAGGTTCCATGGCCTTACTTAATGTATCCCTGGCTATGATGAGGGGAAGGGCATATCCATTTAAAAACCATTTATTATTATATGTCAGACACTGTGCTAAATGCTTTTTAATTATTTTTCATTTGATCCTCACAACAACTTTGCAAGGTGGTACTGTAATTATCCCCAATTTGTGGGTTAGGAAACTGAGGCAAGCAGAGGTTAAATGAAATGCCTGTGGTCAGTCATACAACTATTAAGTGTCTGTGGCCACATTTACACTCAGGAATTCCTGACTCCATGATTAGTCCTCTACCACTGTTTCACTTAGCTGTCTTAGATCACAGTAATGGCATACCTGTAATGTTCTTGCACAGGTAACAAAGTGTCATGAAAAAGTCTAAGATTTTTTTGTTTCTTTTTTGCAGGGCAATGGGGGTTAAGGGACTTGCCCAGAGTCACACAGCTAGTAAATGTCAAGTGTCTGAGGTTTCATTTGAACTCAGGTCCCTCTAAATACAGGGCCAGTGCTTTACCTACTACACTACCTAGCTGCCCCTGAAAAAGTCCACGTTTGGTAACTTCAAGTTTTGTTTAGGGAATTGCTGGGTCAGAGGTTGACAACAGTGACAGGAATAGAAGCAGAGTAACATGTTCATTTCCTTGATGTCCCATTTACTATAAGTTCAAAATGGGTTAAGTCGCTTCATTTTTCATTCTTGAAAATGAAATATTAGAAATACATCATCTGATATCTAAGTCCTCCATAGCCTATGCTCTAGCCTAAGGTTTTGTGAAATCTGGAGCTGCTGTGGAAGACTCAAGGAGGTAATAAGAAGCAATATATCAGGGTTTTGTTTGTTTTAACTTTGTCATCAGATAATGAATACTCACAACATATTACATTTGTATACTGTTAGAATATGGTTATTTTGACATTCTGCTCTTCAACTTTCTTATAAATTCTTTTTGTATGAATCCACTCTTGAGTTAGCCACAATGTCTGTTTATAGTAGTTATATGCAAACAGTGGTTGACAGATGAGATTCCCCTTAGCAGAGCATGTGTCAGGTTCTAGTTCTGATGTTTGAAAATTCAAGAATTTATTAATGTACTGATTGATAAACCCAAAGGCTCCAGTGTCTGTGATAGGAACTCAGTTTTTGACAAAAACTGCTGGGAAAACTGGAAGATAGTATGGCAGAAACTAGGCATAGACCAACATCTTACATATACTAAAATAAGGTCAAAATGGGTATATAATTTAGACATAAAAGGTGAGACCATAGGTAAATCAGGCGAGGAAGGAATAGTTTACCTCTCAGATCTTTGGAAAGGAGAATGGTTTATATGACTGAACCAAAGATAGAGAATATTATTTAATGAAAATGGATAATTTTGATTATATTAAATTAAAAAGGTGTTGAGCAAACAGAAGCAATGTGTTCAAAATTAGAAGGGAGAAAGAAAGCTGGGAAACAACTTCTATATCCAGTACTTCTGATAAAGCTCTAATTTATAAAATATATCGGGAACTAAATCAAATTTATAAGAAACCAAGTCATTCCCCAAGTGAGAAATGGCCAAAGGATATGAACAGGCAGTTTTCTGATGAAGAAATCATAGCTATCTATTGCCATATAACAAAACACGCAATATCACTATTGATTAGTGAAATGTAAATTAAACTAACTCTGAGGTACCAGATTGGCTAATATGACAAAAAATGAAAATAATAAATGTCGAAGAAGCTGTGGAAAAATTGGAAAATAATGCATTATTGGTGGAGCTGTGAACTGATCCAACCATTCTGGAGAGCAATTTGGAATTATGCCCAAAGGCCTATAAAACTGTACATACCCTTTGACCCATCAATACCACTATTAGGTCTTTTCCCAAATAGATCATAAAAAAGGGAAAAAGACCCATATGCTTAAAAATATTTATAGCTGCTCTTTTTGTGATGGCAAGGAATTGGAAATTGAGAGGTTGCCCATCAGTTGGGGAATGGCTAAACAAGTTATGGTATATGAATGTAATGGAATACTATTGTGCTGTAAGAAACAATGTGCAGGCAGATTTCAGAGAAACCTGGCAGGATTTACATGAACTGATGCTGAGTGAGATGAGAAGAACCAGGAGAACATGAAACAGTTTCAACAACATTATGTGTTGATCAACTGTGATAGACTTGATTCTTCTCAGCAATACAGTGTGGCCCAAGATAGTTCCAAAGGACTCATGATGGAAAATGCTTTTCAAATCCAGGAGAAAAAAAAAGAACTGTGGAATCTGGATGCAAATTGGACCATACTATTTTTATTGTTTTTGCTGGTGTTGTTTTTCTTTTTCGAGGTATTTCCTTTTTGCTCTGATTCTTCTTTCATAGTATGACTAATGCATAAATATGTTCAATGTGATTTGGGATTTAGTCCAATGAGGGTGCTGAGGTTCTAGACAATCAGTTCCCAAATCTTGTTAAAAGAGACTTATCAATTCCTACATCATCCATTAGACAAAAAGGAGAATCCAAATTTTCACAGACCTTTCTGAGTAAACACAATGAGCAGCAACCCACTCATTCACCTAAACTTTGAATTTCTTTGCTGTCTTTGATTAGATCTTAGCTAACCTGTATAGAGAAGTCTTTGAGCAAGATTTCTCATACTTGTCAACTTCTGAATGAAGTAGAATTGGGGTGGGGGTGGGGAACCTTGGTCCTAATTCAATAATTAGCTATTAAGTATAAGTGAGAAAAAAACATTTTTGTCACCAGGCCTGTGTGGGTAGAAAAGAAGAGAGGACAGAAATGGAGGCAAAGAATAGTGGAGAGTTTAAATGAAGAAGCACAACTTTCTGTGCCATTCAAACAACTCACGCTTGGTTGTTTGCAAATACATTAAGGGGACATAAGTACTAAACTGCCTATTATGTCTAATCTTTTTTTTCCTATGGCTTTATTTTTAAATGTCCAATAACAGTCTGATCTCAAGGGTAAGACTGGGCTTCTTCCTTAAATCATGAAGAGGCTAATAAAACCCTACACCCAGAGTAGTTGCTCTATAAATACCTCTTAATTAATTGGTCGTGCTGCTGCACCACTGGATTCATTGTTTATTTGTCATTCACTACCATATCAGCACCTTCCTTAAACAAAACTAAACAAAACAATCCAGCTTATGCTGATGTATCAAATGGCTCTGTAACTGTGAATATCATTATCCCCATGCATTATCAATATTTGTGCTTTCACCGGAGCCCAAAAGTCAATATTAGAAAGGTAAAATGTAGATGAGATGAAGTAGGGTGTGAAGATTGTTGCTCCTGTGTACTTAATTATATGTATAGCAAGTGTTTTGTTGTGAAGAAGACCAGGAAGTTTCATCCTTTTTCAAATAGAAGCATAATGTTCACTGCAATAAAATTTGTATCATGTTTTCCAAGAGATCACAAAGAAGGGGAATAAAAGGAACCAAAATAAAATGCCCATGCGGTGGCTTATCTCACGTCTCTTCTCTCTGTTACGTTTTCTAATTTTAAAGCACACAGAAGCAAAGTGGAGATATTTAGTTCTTATAAAAAGGATGTCAGGGAGAGATCAACATTTCTCTCATTTAAGTGAACAAGCTACAGGCTATACATTCTGTAGGCTTGAATAAATATAATAAGGTGTGTTAGGACATTCATATGTGGGGTAAATGTAGGATAAATGGGAGCTATATCAGAATCCAGAGGAATTTTAACAAGAGTGAAAATTTTCAATTTTATTCAACTCAGTTCACTAAATATTTTTAGGAGACAATTCCATGAACTAGATGCTGGGAGAAAATACAAAGTTTAAATATGGCATACTCCCTGCCCTTAAGTAATTTTTAGTCTAGTAAGAGAACAATGAAATGAATTTTTTTTAAAAACCTATACTAAATTATAGTCTAAATGTGAAAGAACATGCACACATAAATATAATATACTATAACACATAATAAGAAAACTTAGTTCTATGTGAAACCAAGTCCTATGTGAGACTGAATAAGTAAAATGATATTTACAAGTATAGAATATCACGACAGGTATCAAGAAGTGGTTGACATGTGGACTGGCCTAAAAATGACAGAGAGAAATTCCGTAGACAAAGAGCAGAAGAAACAACACCTCACCCAGAGAAAAATGGTGTGAACAAAAATTGGTAGGATGGAGAGGGCAGAGCATATTTGGCTGGAGCATAGAGTTCATGAGAGAGAGAATGCAGTACCACATTGTATTTTCTATTAAGAAAAAACATGGTGTAGTGGATAGAAAGCTGACGTTGGAGACGGAAAAATCTGGGTTAAAATTCTACCTTTGTCACATACTGGATGGATGACTTTGGGCAAGTCACATAGCCCCTCAGTGCTCCAATCAATTCTTTAAGAGTATAAATAATAGAGAGGTTACTGATCTTTATTTAAAAAAAGGAAGTTTCCTCACCAGAGCATGTTCTGAGTATATTACATATAAAGCCCTGGACCTGGAGTCAAATTAAAATACAGCCTCAGACATTTATGAGCTGTGTGACTCTGGTCAAGTCATTTCAAATATCTCTACTTGTGCTTTCTCAGTTATATAATGAGGAACATAATAAGACCCATATCCAAGGATTCTTATGAGGATCAAATGAGATAATATGTGGAAAGCACTTACCAAAGTACTTAATAAACTTGTTGTTATTCATTTGTTTCAGTTGGGTCTGATGCTTCATGACCTTATATGGGGTTGTCTTGGCAGAGATACTAGAGTAGTTTATCATTTCCTTCTTCAGCTCATTTTACAGATGAGGAACTGAGACAAACAGGGTTAAGTGATTTATCTGGGGTCACACAGCTGGTAAGTTTCTGAGGCGATTTGAACTCATGTATTCCCGTCTCCAGGACCAGTGCTATATCCCTTGAGCCACCTAGGTGCCCACCTGACACATACTGGGTGATTCCACTATCATCACAACTCCCACCATCAAATGGCAGATAAAATATTTTGAAATTTAATTGGTAGGCAGATGTGAAGCATGAAACTTTCTTTAAACTGGAAAGCCACCATTGAAGATGTTTTCCTTAGGTCTATCTTAGATAAATTCTAAACATCTGTTCTGTTGCTGCTGCATCTTGCCCCATTCCAATCCCATGAATTCATTTAGGTTTTGCTAGAGACAAGTAGCCAAAGCACAAGTTCTATAGTAAGAGCAAGGAGCTTCTCACAAGTTCCTTGTTTTATCTGAGATCTCAAGGTCTGGTAAAGAACTATTGTTTCTGAAAGTAGTCTATACAACTTAAGCATTCCCAGTGGTGTAACTAGTTAGTCAAAGAAAGGTAATGGAGAAGTGGGTGAGTAGGATGACTTTTGGGTGAGGAGGTGAAAAGAAGTTTATTCTAGTGCAGGAGTTTTTAAACTTATTTCTGTCATGGCTAATTTTAGCAGTATGCTGAATTTTAAGGACACCTCAAATAAAATGGGTGAACCAGTTTTCAAAATATTTTTTGACATAAACAATTTTTTTCTTTTTTTTTCATAACATGAACAGTATGGAAATACGTTTAATGTGATTGAACATGTATAACCTTTATCAGATTGTTTGCCATCTTGGTGAGGAAGAAGGTAGGGAGAGGTTTAAAATTTGGAACTTAAAATCTTATAAAAATGAATGGTGCATATCTTAACATATAATTGGGAAAATACTATTGACATTAAAATAAACAAAGAAGCAAATAAAGAAATGAATAAATAAATGGATTGATTAGCTGGTTAATCAATTAATTAATTGGTATGTCAAGTTCCCATACAGAAGACTAAGTATCTCTGATCTAATAGAAAGAAGATTGGGTTTCAAGAAACCTGGAAAAGAGTCTCAAGCTTTGCCACCCATTAAGTACATGACTGATTTTAGTTAATCACTTAAAATTCTGAATAAATCCATAAAAGGAATAAAAAAAAATCAGATGATTTCTAAAGCTCCTTTTGTTTCTCTCTTTTCCCCCAATAACCAGTGGTTTCCACAATTTTAATTTCACACATGCCTTACATAATCAGATCATCTGAATTTCTGATAAAACAGATGGGAAAGATGATTCAGTATAGTAAAAACAAAATTACATTTGAGGTAGGAAAAAAACCCTGAGTTGGAGTCCTGTCTCTGGGTCTTGCAAACAATTTGACTTTGAATAAGCATTTAAGTGCTTTGCATTTATTTCAGTACCATCCTCACATTGCTATTGTGAATCAGTGTCAACTATGACAACATATGTAAAGCATTTTATAATGATAAAGTGCTATATTAATAGAAGTTACTATTTCTTTTATTATGTTGATTATGGATAATTTTAACTTAGACAAAATAAAAATGTGAAATGATAGCATGTGATTGAATACTATATTATATTCAGTAAGGAAGAACTATTGGTCTAATGTGCAGAGAAACTTATTTATTGTTAGAAATTAGGAAATGGATCCAGGGGTACCAATTGCCCTATAGGTTGATCATATGGGGTGAGAATATTTTAAAGAAAACAGCATAAAATATGATATCTGCTTTCAAAGGATGTAAAACCTAATTTAGGAAGAAAACCAAACACTAATGTGGAAATGTTTTACGTGACTACACATTATAACTTTTATTGAATTACTTGTGTTCTTGAGGGTGGGGAGTGGGCAGGGAAGGAGGAAGAGAATTTGGAACATGGATTTAGAAATAGATGTTGGGGGCAGCTAGGTGGCACAGTGGATAGAACACCGGCCCTGGAGTCAGGAGTACCTGAGTTCAAATCTGGCCTCAGACACTTAACACATACTAGTTGTGTGACCCTGGGAAAGTCACTTAACCCCAATTGCCTCACTTAAAAAAAAAAGAAATGGATGTTAAAATTCTTTTACATGTAATTGGGAGAAAATAAAATTCAATAAAAACCTAAAAAGGAATAAAAGATGAGTGAAAATTCAGTAAATAAATGTACCTGCACAGTTATCACCTTTTCCACCTTTCCCCACAAGATCCACTCAATGCCTAATTTAAGAGTCAATGCAGGGGCAGCTAGGTGGCGCAGTGGATAAAGCACCGACCCTGGATTCAGGAATACCTGAGTTCAAATCTGGCCTCAGACACTTGACACTTACTAGCTGTGTGACCCTGGGCAAGTAACTTAAACCCCATTGCCCTGCAAAAAAAAAAAAAAAAAGAGTCAATGAAACAACAGTTTTATCTGAATTGGATATGGCAATCTGATTCCTTACTGCCCCCACTAATCCTCTTCAAAACTTTCCTTGACCAAACCTCTTTATTCTGATAATTACTTTCCTTTGTGTGTTGCCTAATCCCATTAAAATCTAAGTTTTTGAGGATAGAAAAAGTCTTTGTATTTGCATCTACAATGCTTAGTATAGTGTTTGATACACAATAAATACTTTTTTCCTTCCCTAATTCAATTATTTATATTTCTTTTTTGTTTAGTATGTGATTCTTCAAGTTGTGGAATGATTAAAAACTTACTATATTTGTAGAATTCCATGGATAAAAAGGACCCTAGTGACCTTCTAGCTCAATTTATACTTGACAAATTATTTATTTAGCAACACAAAGAGACCTAATAGTTATCCAACCTTTGCATGAAGACTGCCAGTGAGAACTACCTACAAACTGCCTGTTTGACTTTTTTAAAGTAACAGTACTGCATCATAAGCTACATGTTGTGTGTGTGTTTAGATATAGCTATAGCTATCGATGACATAGATATATAGATTTTTTTTTTTGGCAGGGCAATGAGGGTTAAGTGACTTGCCCAGGGTCACACAGCTAATAAGCATCAAGTGTCTGAGGCCAAATCTGCACTCAGGTCCTCCTGAATCCAGAGCTGGTACTTTATCCACTGTACTATGTAGCTGTCCCCTACATGTATATTTCAGTCTAGATGTCCCATTGGCATCTTAGAACAATGATTGGTCCACAGTAGGAACTTAATAAATCCTTATTGATTTAAAATTTAACATGTCAAATATGCATACTCACAAATATGTAGAGTTTGAGACCGATGAACAAAAACCCTTGAAGTTATATTACATTCTTCACTCTTACTACCTCCCCCATATTCAATTCACTGTTTAGTAGTTGATCCCACTTTCATAACAACATGCCATTCTCTTCAACATTTGCACAATCCTTACCCTAGGTTGGATCCTCATCATCCCTCTCCTGGCATATTTTTGGTTTTGTCTTTTTTGGTATATAAAGATTCTTTAACTTTTTCCCTTGTTTCACAAACTGACTAATGGATAGCTACCTTGTAACAGTATTATAAGGTCAAAGAGTATGAAGGCTTACATGGTCCTTTGGCCATAGTTCCAAATGTCTCTACAGAATCTTTGAATCAGTTTGTAACTCCACCAAGTGTGCATTTATTTCTCATTTTCCCCATATCTCCTACAATATTTTCATTTTCCTCTGCTGTCCTATTATCCAATCCAATAGGTATGTGGTAGTACCCCAGAAGTGTTTTGACTTACATCTTTCTAATCAAATGAGTTAGAGCATTTTTATATGGCTATAGATAGCTTTGATTATTTCATCTGAAAACTTTATATCTTTTGATCTTTTGTCAATTGGGGAATGGCTCTTATTTTATTAAATTTGACTCATTTATCTGTGTTTGAGAAAAGAGGCCTCTATAGGACAAACTTGCTTCAAAAAATTTCACAATTATTATTGCTAATTGAATTTCCCTCCATCCTACTTCCTCCGCATGTCATGTACTCTATTCATACTACTGCCTCCCCCAATCTGCCTTCCCATTCTATCACCTCCCCCCATCCCCTTCCCCTCTACTTTCCTGCAGGGTAATATATATTACTATTCCCAATTGAGTGTGTATGCTATCCCCTCTTTGAGCCAATTCTAACAAGAGTAAAGTCCACCCACTCCCAAGCACCTCTGCCATCTTTCCCTCCACTGGATAAGCTTTTTTCATCTTTTATTCCTTTAATTTGAACCTCTCTAAAGTACTTAGAGTTTGTAAAAATGTATACTTTTGCTCTCTATGTTAATGACTTCTCTCACTAGAGTATAATCTCCATGAGAGTCGAAACTTTGCAATATTTAAACTTATCTCCCTAGCTCTTCCATCATGGTTCACCCATTAGAGCTGCATAAAAATTGAGGTTATTGAAAAGCATATAGTCCATTACCCAAACAACTTAATTATGTTATTGAAAATATGGTCTACAAATATGGGAAATAGATAATAATAATAAAAAGAATAGAGAACACATAAGAATGAAAGTCAAAATAAGTGGTACTGAGAGCACGAGAGGAGCTAAGAAAAAGAAAAGGGTGTCAGTTAGTTTTATTGGAAAAAGGTTTTTGGAAAAAGTAGGTATTGATCTGGGTCATGAATTATTGTGAGTTTTTAGATATCAAGTAAGGATGAAGATCATTTTTCAGAAATGATCTTTTGGACACCATGTTTTTTGGTATACTAAATGATTTAGCTCACCTCATACCTTTAGTCTTTTTCTGCTCTATCAGATCTCAGTGGTCTGTGAGTATGTTTCTTGACTGATCTGTTGTTTTGTTGGCTAATGGTCAGGAATAAACAAAACTTCCATTGCTCCGAACCTTCAGCATTTCCTGATGGACTTGAATAAAGCCAGCGGCACTGTCTCCAGCATGTGTTCTGTTTCCATAGATGAAATATAGTTACACAGCTGAGCAAGCATACTTCTGCCACCTGGAAAGCTTTCCCAGTGGGCAGAAAATGCCATGAGATTTGGCCTTAATCATTTGTCTCTATGGAAAACACTGTCTGATTAATGAGCATGGTCCCACTAATGTCAAAAAACAAGAATCTGCATGGGAATTTTAAACGACAGCCAACAACTGTTGTGCTCTTTGAGGATTGTCCTGCAGGGCCCGATTATAGAGAGGTTTGTATTTCTAGTTAAAATGCCTACATGAGAGAAATATGGCCAAGAATTAATTTTGTATTTGAAAATTAGTTGTTGTCAATAGAGTATATTTTGTTGTTTGTGTGGGGTTTTTTAAATCTCCCCACTCCAATTTGGAGTGGAACTAAACAAGAAGTCCCTATCTATTAGCTAATATTAGCTAACATTTATAAAATGTTCATTATGTCACTGTGCTAAGTGATTTGTAATTATTTATTTTATTTCACAATTATTTATATAATTATTATTTAAAATTTCTTCTCTACAATTACTATCTTATTTGATCCTCACAGCAACACTTAGAGGTGAGTGCTATTATTATTACAGATGAGAAACCTGAGGTAAATAGAGGTTAAATCACTTTTCCAAGGTCACAAAGTTAGAATATATTTGAAACTTGATTTTAACACAGGTCTTCTTGACTCCAGACCCAACACTTTGTCTGCTGAGCCACCTAACCATGAATACAGTTTGTTTGTTTGTTCTGTCTTGTTTTTTGCCTAATTAGTTTTTAAGATCACAATGGGGGGGGTGGCTAGTTGGGACAGTGGATAAAGCACTGACCCTGGATTCAGGAGTACCTGAGTTCAAATCCTGCCTCAGACACTTGACACTAGCTGTGTGACCCTGGGCAAGTCACTTAACCCCCATTGCCCTGAAAAAAAAAGATAATTTGGGAATTGAGATGTAGTCTGAAACCATAAACAGGAGAAAATTAGCTAGTCTACTCAAGAAATGAACATGCACCTTCTTCAGCAGTATATTTTAAAGGACCAAACTACTATGAAACCAGCATAGTTTGGAAGCAGTTTGCATTCAATTCATAAATAAAAGTTTTTCACCCAGTTGTATTTCTTCTCCAATGACTTTTCCATAATAGTTGCACTAATATTTATCAGGACTCCATGGTTTTTCATAGTTTGTTACTCTTCCTAACTTGTAATTGCTTTGAAAGCCATGAATGTTAAACTTTCCTTTTGTCACTTCTATGAATGCTGTTCTATTTTAAATCAATGGAATGTTCTCAATTTATTTCACTGAGTACATTTTCTCTTCCATTAAATCTTGCCTTATGTTCCAATTCCAGACTCCTTTGAGCGAAGTGATCAATTTTAATCTCTAGGAACTTAATTGCAATATGCAAAATTTAACAAAGGTATGTCATTATGCAGTTGTAAGAGTCATAGCATCTGTTGTTTAAAAGTATGACTTAGTTTCAGTCAGCCATATAATCCCTTGATGCCCAATCTATGGTGCTATGTTGTAGACCCCCATAGTGACAAAAGTTCCCTCTTTCAAAAATATATTTCAGACATTTTCCCTTTTTCTCCATGCTGTCCTACACCTTTATTTTGATGATGTATGTCTTTTTGGTGGCAATGTGGCACAGTAGAGTGACAGCTGGTTTCAAAGTCAAGAAGACCTGGTTCTTGTCCAGCCCATAATATAGACTATCTCTTTTACTTTAGACAAGTCATTTAAATTTCCAGTGTTTTAGGCTAAATTCTAAGTTGCAGAGGTATCAACCTGCATTGGTAGAAGTAGGCTCCTTACATAAAACTTCCCTAATCATTGATAACTCAGTCATATTCCTTATCAATAACCCCTCTCCTTAATTTTAGAATGTTTTAGATTATGACATTACACGGTATAAAAATGTAAGTGATCAAAACTCATACCTCCTCATAATATTCTAGAGTATTTAAAATATAGGTTTTTATCATTCTTTTAAAAATGAGTTCCAAATTCTTGCCATATGTTTAGCCCCTCCCCATTCATGAAGGCAAGGAATATGATATCAATAATACATGTAAAGTAGTTAAAACATGTCCATGTTAGCCATGGTGTAAAAAAAGTAAAATAAAGTAAAGTTTTTTAAAAGTATTTTGTATTCTAAACTCAGAATTCATCTTTTACCTTTATAGATGTCAATAATTTTTTTTTTGGTAATTCCTTTGGAATTATCATGGACCTTTGTATTGAATAGAATAGGTTAATAGTTCAGTTGATCATTGTAACACTATTGCTGTTGCTGTTTAATAGTGTTCCCCTTACCCTGCTCACTTCAATTTGCATCAGTTCACATGAATCTTCCCAGGTTTTGCTAAATTATTATTTATTTTTTATCAAAATTTAAGCCATTGGAGAAGATACAAAGAAAAACCTGGTGTAACAGAAACAGTAGATAATTGAGTAAATGTGTTTGAGAGTAGCAAAGACCAACCTTCTTTTCCACTGTGCTTTAATGTTTACAGTTTTTTCTACACAGTAACACTCTAAGATTGAATGATCTCCCTTTTACCTATGTGAAGGCTAGAGTTGAAAAGTAAAATGATTTTCCATGATCATAAACAATGTAGTAAGTAAGTAAGTGGGATAAGCTCCCACTCTCTATAAAATGCTCCAATAGCATGCATCTCAAATAGCCTCTGACCACCGAAGCCCAACTCCTGGCCTTCTCTTGGTGGAACTGTTTCCACTCGCAGGAGAAGGGGCAAAGGCGAGTCACTGTCACTTTAAAACCAGTCTCTTCATGCAGTTGGGGCTCCTTAGCCTTGGCAGGCAACCTGCCTAGGGGAAGGAAACCCTGATTTTAAACTTCTGCTGCCTTGCAGCTATACCCATATATGGGAAAGGCTTCCAGAGTTAACCCTGAGGAAAAATCAGGAGTCGGATTCCCTTAGGCAGTTGGATGTTGGACATCACATCCCTCTGGCAACTCCTGCCGTGGCACTGGTGCCAAACTGTATTGGCTCTGCCTCTCCTTTGGATCCACCAATATCACGGAGAGGGAAAACCTGCTGCATGGGCAACAGCTTGTTTTCCATATTGATCTGCCCAGGCCAGCACCCTGGAAAGGACACTCCAGCTACTCCTCATGGGGTAGATACAACACAGGATGCAGCAGTTACCGGTTATAAGTCACTCAGGAGCAGCAGCTCCCATATCAGACTGCTCAGCCACACTATAGCCTGTGGCTCTTCAAGGTGTTGATCCATGGTCATTTGAGACTGGTAGAGGCCTACTACTACTACTACTACTACTACTACTACTACTACTACTACTACTACTACTACTAAGTCTTGGAGACATAACTCATAATTAAGTCTTCAGACAACAAACCTGATACAAACTTGTTTCTAAAACATCATGCTTTCTTTTGTGAAAAAAGAAGACAACAATTAGAGAGATATAATCTGAGTGATATTACTGGAGGACTTTGAAACTGACCAGTGATAGCCATTTTTCTTTTTTCTAAGGAGATGTTATAATATTAATGCAAAAGAATGAAGTTAAGAATCAACATTAGTAAAGGTGCTAGAAATGTGGAACATAATGTGGTGAGGTTTGCAGTCAAGAAGTAGATGATTAAGAACAGAAATATAAGGATAGACTATAAAAACTATGCAAGTCAGTTTTATAAAAAGAAATCTGTTACATATTATCATATTGGTACTTTAATTTTGGTTCCCTCCCCTTGGGTCACAGGATCCAAACTAGAAGTAGTGCCCGAATCTAACATTTCCTTCTTTTGGGGGGAGGGGGTGGGTTGTGGGAGGGGGGGGTGGGGAGTATTCTCTAGTTCTCAGTCTCTGGTTCTTTCAGGCCCATATGGCTCTCCACTGAGTCAAAGTAGCAACAGGTGCTCTACTCTTTTTTTCCCACAATTTATTGTTTTACAATTACATGTAAAGACAGTTTTCAGCATTTGATTTTAATTATTTTTAGTTTTCAACATTAATTTTTTTGTAAGATTTTGAGTTGCAAATTTTTCTCCCTTCCTCCCTTCTCTCCCACTCCCAAAGCCTGCAAGCAGTCTAATATAGGTTATGCATTACAATCATGTTAAACATATTTACACTTTAGTCATGTTATATGAGAAGAATAACTACAAAAGGGGGAAAACCACAAGAAACAAAAAAGTGAAAATAGTATACTTCACTCTGCATTCAGACTCCATAGTTCTTTTTCTGGATGTGGAGACCATTTTCCAACATGAGTCATTTGGAATTGTCTTGGGTCATTGTATTACTTGGAAGAGCTAAGGTTATCACAGTTGATCATCATGTAATGTTGTTGTTACTGTATACAATGATCTCCTAGTTCTGCTCACTTCACTCATCATCATTTCATGTAAGTCTTTCCATATTTTTCTGAAATCCACCAGCTTATCATTTCTTATAGCTGCTCTACCCTTTCATAACAGCATGAGCAGCATCACTCTGACATGATCTGTCAGTACACTCACATGAAAGCCCTTGCCCAAAGAATCCTTCTCTAGCCCCATGTCAGCTGCCCAATAGACCACCACCCACAGAGGTAAAACAACAGGGATAGAGATGGGGGAGCATCTGTACCTCAACAAACCACACATTTGTCACTTGAAGCTTGCATTCCATTTTCATGAGAGGATACAGCATATAAACCTAAGTATACTATAATACAGTGAAGAAAGTAATGCAATTAAAAGATGGATTCAAGCAAAATAATATTTACTAATATTTAGAGAGAATGAACATGACAGTACATAGAAGAACTGTTATCTATTTGAACATTGAATGGGCTTGAGATTCTATGTTAAAATGATAGCTTAGACTCATGCATAGTGGGTAATGACAAGCAAGAAGGTTCTGTGGTGAAAGGAAACATGTAGCAATGCCTATTTCTGCAATTGTCATCCATATTTAGAAGCCCCTAATGAATCATTTCAAAGTACTGAGGTAATTCTAAGCAACTTCACTTCTATAAAAAGGGACCCAATAAAGATTCTGAATCATACTGTATCATTATTTTAGATTTGTTGCATCTAAACCACAGTAGAGAGCACAAACCATGCTCTATGTTAAACATCTTCACATCTTTTGGCATTCATCAGATCTGATTTTCTATTATAGGAAAATTTATCCTGCTCCATATGACATATTCTAACAAGTTTCTATGAGGCTAAACTCAAAACTTGTGACCTCAAAATATATTTTGATTTTTCTTAGTTGGGAATTTGGAGAGAAGACAGAAAATTGAATATGGCAGTCTAGAAGTAAGTGTACTTGGATTGAATCATGTGATCATGGAGAAAATATGGGAGGTAGTTATAGTACATATTTGTGTTTAGTAAATTTAAAAAATAGTGGAGAAGTGGCCAGGGTTCTGAAACACAGAGAAAACAAAAGACCAATGGCTAGGTACCAATGGTGCCTCCTGATTAGTGGGCTATGGATTCAGTCTCCAGAAGGAAAGAATTCAATTCTCTATATAAATGACTCAAATGCATCCATCAAAGTTAGACATGTCCAGGAAGAAGTGATAGGCTCTTCTGGTTAAGCTTTATTTATTTAAGAGAGAATCACTGATAAATAAAAGACATGCATTCTTATGAGGGAAGAATAGACAAAAGCCAATAAGGGCAGAGTTATAGATAATTTGACACAATAAAAATATTATCCTATGTTCCAAGAGACTGTGGGTGAATGAAATGCCAAGGATAGAAGAGGATAGAAATCACTGCAGTACTAATTTCATTAGAATTGATATGACTACATGAACACAAGGAAGTCACATGGCCATCAAAATCATCAGTTTCCTCATCCATAAAATGAATATCATAATTATGTTTATTTTCATAATGTCATGACTAAAACCCTAAAACACAATATAAACATCAGTTGTTAATTTTACGTGTGACCCCAAGTTGCCAGTAGCACCTAAATCATTGAAAGAGATTAAAGGACATTATGACACAGTCACTGATAGTATAATTGTACAGTACCATGTTGTTCTTTTCTAGGCTCAGCAGATTCTACATTTTAAGTCATATTCCATTATTTGAATGAGAAACCTTTTGCTCTATTCACCTTAATTATTAATTATGTTATAAATGGATTTCTTGTGAAAAGAAAAGAATTGTTTCTTCCTCTTTACTTCTATGTATGCATGTATAAATGTGTTTCTGCATGTGTTTGTGGGTAGATATTTATGTGCAACCATTTGGGGTTTAAATAGTTACAAATGACAATCTGATATTATATTTAAAAAAAAAGGTTTTACGAAAGCTATTGTGACAATGTTAGTTTCTACCAGAGGGAACGAGTTGAAATTGATACTTAGGCTGGCATTATGCAAATAACTCTCCTAGAGGAAAGAAATGTTCTAAATGGTAGAGTGAGATTTTATTTTCCTTTTCTGTGACTTTTTTGGAAATAATCTAAAGAATGAAATGATCATGTGCAAATTCACATTTTAGCTATAAATTAAAAAAAAAAACATTATTTTTTAGAGTGGCTATCAATTGCCCAATTTTCCAGCCTGGAAATTACTCTTTATCATATAAAGTACCACTGAGTGTATTGATACTTTGTGTAAATTAATGATGATTATTCACAATTATGACAACTTTTAAATAAACATGAACTATTATAATGTTATATTTGAAGGAAAATCCATTTGATTTGGCTCTTGTTAACTGATTCACAGCTACATAGACTTCAAACCACTGCATCAAATGCATTTATTAATCTGGTTTGAAGTCCCAGGTAAGTTGATATAATATTATTTAGGCCAAAATAAGTCATTAAAAATCTACAACACAAAAACAAACCAAAAAAGCATTCCTAATGTCACTGAATATTAGCAGATGGTAACACACAAATTAAGTTCTTAAGTAGGACTTATAAAATTAAACATTACATAGCAGCATTCCATATAATTGCCAAAAATAGATGAACCAACTTTGTTGTTATATTCAATAGTAAGGGAGATTAAATAGATTATATTATATAAATTTATTGGAATAATAAAGAGCACTTAAGCCCAAAAAGTTTAAACACAAAAACAAGGATTTTTGTAAAGTAAATCAAAATTAAAAAGAAGAATCAGAGAAATGGAGTGTTAGAAGGTGTTCTAGATGTTTTGACAATATATGCCGAACTAATAATTAACATAATAGCCTACTTCCTCTTTGGTAAGACCTTAATTTTACCATAGTTTTTATGCCCCTTCTGGTGGGAAATACTTCATTAGCAATATCTTAGCTCATTAACATGTATCATACATTTTTTCATTACCTTTTGGTGCTCAAAATATTTAACCTTTAGACACTATGGTATTCTATCATTTCATATAGGAAGTTATGAAGAAGGTAAAGATTATGTCTTACCCATTTCTTAAATTCTTCAACAGTAATTAGTGCAATGTCATACTGTCAGAAAATATTTGCATAATTGAACTCAATTTTGGGCAATAATATATCTATTCATATAGGCAATAAAGAAACATTTTAAGAATATATTAAATGCCATCAGAAATAACCTGATCCATTTAGTCAAAATACGTCAATCCAGTTGACTCAATTGTTTACTTCAGTGAAAAATAACTATGACCTAGTATAAAATAACAGCTATTTCTAGAGTGCCTATTTATATGTTTGATACTCTGGAAATATAAATAAGTATTAGGTATCTATTCTCAGAAGGCTTCCAGTCTGATAAAGGAGGAAATTTACATAAATACATGAAAAAATGCATTGTAATTTTATAGTATTTTCTTCAATACCAATAAAGAGCAACAAAACACAAGATGCCAAAAAGAACCTTGTAAGCATAACCAATAGAATGCGATATGTGAAATATTCTTCAGAGAGTTGTCCATATGGTAGAATCCTCAGAAAAGGCATCTATGGAAGAGAGACCTTGAACTGATAAGGGAAGAGAGAGAAAGGAGGGAGCAGCTAGGTAGCGCAGTGGATAAAGCACCAGCCTGGATTCAGAAAGACATGAGTTCAAATCTGGTCTCAGACACATGACACTTACAACCTGTGTGACCCTGGGAAATCACTTAACCATCATTGATTGCCTCACAAAACAAAACAAAAAATAAACAAAACAAAAAATAAAAACAAACGAGAGAGATAGGAAAGAAACATCATATAGCACCTCCAATGGCCAGACACTGTGCTGAATGCTTTTTACAAATATGTTATCTCATTTGATCCTCACAGCAATCCTTTGAAATAGGTGCTATTCTTATTCCATTTTATAATTAAGAAAACTGGTGCAAATAGAGGCTAAGTGTCTTGTCCATGGTAACACAGCTAGAAATGTCTTAGGCTAAATTTAAACTCAGGTCTTCCTGGCTGCAGACACTATTCAATTCACCACCAGATACCTCAGCATGGCATTGAAGATGTAGGAAAATTTGATTTAAAGTCAATGAGGGGGCAGCTAGGTGGAACAGTGGATAGAGCACTTGCCCTGGAGTCAGGAGGACCTGATTTCAAATTCGGCCTCAGACACTTAACACATTAGCTGTGTGACCCTGGGCAAGTCACTTAACCCCAATTGTTTCACCAAAAAAAAAAAAGTGAATGAAAGCATTCCACTTTGGGGGTTAACACTAAGTAGATGATTTTGGTTGGGAAAAGTAGTGGGATATTAGGTTACTGGGTTATGTTGATAAAAGGTAGATGGTTTCAAATACCAATGTAAAAAATTTGAACTTTATACTCTTGGCAAATTGAATATGGCACAATGAAAAGGGTGCCAGATTGGAGTTATGTTTTAATTCTGTCTATATCACTTACTACTCATGCAACATTAGGGAAGTCAAGTAATTTTGATTCCCCCTCAACTCTTTATAATGTAAATTTTGGACTACATGAACTCAAAGACACTTCTAGCTATAGATTTATATTTCCATGCCTCTATGAGACCAGAAAAGAAGATAATTTTAGTCAGCATTGGTAAATGCCATGAAAAGATCTAGATTTCCAAAGTTTGAAAAAAGACCATTACATGTGACAATAAGAAGTAATTAATGATTTTATTAAATACATTTAGAGTATTTGAGTCTAAATTTAATTAACTGAGGAAAATTTACAATAAACAAATGTCAGTAAACATAAAGATAAATATAAAATAATCATTGTTGCTATCAGGATCAACTAAACTTTCTCAAGATAGAGAAGTAAGCTATACCTATTTAAACAAAATAATCAGTCAGCAAAAGATATATATTATATATACACTCATGTATGTATATAAGTTCATATGTGGTGTAATTTTCCAATCACCTGTCACATTTATTAAACCTAGTACTAGGTCCCAGATACTATTATTCTCAGTGGTTTTCTTTTATATGTAAATATTTATTCATTTTTAACATTCTTTTTTTTGGAAATATTGAACTCCCAATTATCTCCCACCCTCCCTTTACTCCCCCTTGCATTGAGGAGGTAAACAATATATCAATTTCACATCTGAAATCATGTAAAATATTTTCTATAATTAGCCATATCACAAAAAAGTGAGAAAATTATACTCCAGATTGCACTCAGAGATATCAGTTCTTTCTGTGGAGATGCATAATATTGTTTTTTTAATCATGAGTCCTTTGAAATTGTCTTTGGATCATTGTATTGATCAGTTTTTGTCCATTTACTGTTACTGTATAATGTGATCTTCTAGTTCTTCCTGTCTTTACATTTGTTCAGATAGGTCTTTCCATATTTGTTTGTTTTTCTGAAACTACCCTTCATCATTTTTTTTTTGTGGGACAAAGAGGGTTATGACTTTCCCAGGGTCACACAGCTAGGGTCAAGTATCTGAGGCTGGATTTGAACTCCTGTCTTCCTGAATCCAAGGTCAGTGCTTTATCCCCCTTCAACATTTCTTAAAAAGAATAGTATTCTCTCAAAATCACATGCCAAACCTTATTCAAACATTCCACAATACATGATTATCCTTCAAATTTTAGGGTTGTTTTAGTTTGGTTTCTCTAATCAATAATGATTGCAGTATTTTATATATAATAGAGATAGCTTTGACTTCTTTTTCTGAAAACTATCTTCATATTCTTTGGCCATTTATTATTTAGATAATGGGTTTTTCTCATAAATTTGACTCAGTCTCTATACATTTGAGAAATAAAGCCTTTATCAGAGAAACTTTCTGCGTGTTTTTTTTATATTACTTCATTGTTTTTGGTGCCTTTTAACAAGAAATATTATTTCCCTGATGATCTTTTAAAATATTGTCTCTTTTTACTTTTGCTTTGTATGAGAGCTGCCTTTTGTCCTTCAGCTGAAGCATAATAGATTCTGTTCCAGCCCTTTATTTTTATGGTGTGTTTCTCTCTATGACAAATTGTGTCTCTTACATATGATGAGTTCTATTTTTTCATCCATTGTTCCTGTTTCTGTTTTATAGATTATCTCATGTCATTTCCCATTCACAGTTATAATAAATACCTTTGTATTTTCCTCTCATCCTATTTTTGTCTATTTTTCCTCCTTTTATGTGGTCAATCCTCAAAAGTCCATTTTGATTCTGACCATTATATACCTTAATGTTTATTCCTTTCTTTCCTAGTTCCATATTGGGAATGATAGATTACTTTAAAAAAAATAATTAACAATTTTATTTAAAGTTTTGAGTACTAAATTTTATCCCTCATTCCTTCCCTACCCTCACCACTCCCTGAGATGATAAGCAATCAGTTATAGGTTATACATGTGTAATTATGCAAAATATTACTATATTAGTCATTTTGTAAAAGAAAAGTTGAAGGAAAGAAAAAATGAAAGGAAGTGGAAAAATAGCCTGCTTCAGTCTGTGTTCAATCAATATATAGTTCTTCTTTTGGGATTGTCTTGGATCATTATTATTCTGCTGAGAATAGTTGTCATTCACAGTTCTTCATCAAACAAGATTGCTGTCACTGTGTAGAACATTCTCCTGGTTCTGCTCACTTCACTATACATCAGTTCATGAAAGTCTTTCCAGGCTTTTCTGAAATCACCCTACTTGTCATTTCTTATAGAAGAATAATATTCCATCACAATCATATGTCACGGTTTATTTAGCCATTCAGCAATTGATAGACACTCTTTTGAATTTCACTTCTTAGCCATCCAAAAAGAGCTGCTAGAAAGATTTTGTACAAATAGGTCTGTTTCTCTTTGGGGGACTGTCTTTGGAATACAAACCTAGTAGTGGTAAATTGCTGGATCAAAGGGTATGCACAGTTTTATAGCACTTTGCACAAAGTTCTAAATTACTCTACAAATGGTTGAATCCATTCACAACCCACCAAGAGTGGATAAGAGTCCCAGTTTTCCCAAACACCATACAACAAGGAAAGATAGATTTCAATACCAAATTTAATGTGTGACTGTATGTGTATAAACCTTTGAATGAATTTACATGAGAGTAATGTTCAAGTTTTATCCACCACCACCTCTTTTCCCCTTACTCTATAAAAGCTCTTCCTTTTATATCTTTTTTTGTGAGACAATTTTCTTTAAATTCTTCTCTCTCCTTCCCCCCCTCTCCCAGTGCATCCCTCTTTTTCACCCCCACCATTTTTGTTTTGTAGATCATCCCAAAATAATTGACTCACACACATGCTTTTTTGTCTGCCATATACCCCTTCTAAGTGCCCTAATAATGATGAAGTTCTTGGGAGTTACATGTATTATCTTTCCATATAAGAATGTAAGTATTTTAACTTTATTGAGTCCCCTTATGATTACTCTTCCATGTTACCTTTTTTATGTTTCTCTTGGGTCTTCATTTTGAAAGTCAAATTTAATATCAAGCTCTGGTCTTTTCACCAGGAATGTGTGAAAGTCCTCTATCTCATTAAATATTCATTTTCCCTGAAGAATTATTCTCATTTTTTGTTAGGTAGGTTATTCTTGATTGTAATCCTAGGTCCCTTTGCTTTTGAGAATATCATATTCCAAGCCTTCTACACCTTTAATATGGAAGCTGCTAAATCTTTTATAATCCTTACTATGACTCCAAAGTAATTAGTTTTTTTTCTATTGAGGTATTGCATATTTTCTTCTTTGGACTGTTTTATTGCTTCTTAAAGTCTCTTGGAATCATTATTTTACAATATCTCAAGTATAATTTTAAGGAATTATTTTATTCAGCAAGTCTGTACCTCTTCTTCCATTTGGCAAATTATCCCTTTTAAGGAGTTCTTTTTTCAGTGAATTTTCATTCTCTTTTTCATTTGACCTATTCTGATTGTTATGGAATTCTTTTCTTCAGTGAATTTTGTGCCACTTTTACCATTGAGCTAATTCTGTACTTGGGGGAGGGGTGTCATGGTTTCTTCAATATTTTTGTGCATCTTTTATCATACTATTAATTCTTTCTTTTTTTTTTTTGCAAGGCAATGAGGGGTTAAGTGACTTGTCCAGGGTCACACAGCTTATAAGTGTCAAGTGTCTGAGGCCAGATTTTGAACTCTGGTACTTCTGAATTCAGGGCTGGTGCTTTATCCACTGTGCTACCTAGCTTCCCCCTATTAATTCTCTTTTTATAATTTTTCTTATGTCACTCTCACCTTTCACACATTAATTTCCTAGTACATAAAAAACAAACAAAAAACAAAACAAAACACTGATTGTTATACTAAATGGATTTATAGTTCTACATCAAGGGAAAATATCCTACTGACACAAAAAGTGATTTTTAAAATTAATCTAGAGTGATTACTATGCCCTCTGTATAAAATTGAAAGTATATAATTATATATATATATATATATATATAACTGACCTATCCTTTTCTGAAATATTAAAAAACTTCCATGCATGTGTGCATACATATGTGTGTATGTATGTATATGTGTATATATATAGATATACACACATATACATACAGATATATATATATACACAGACACACACTTATACATATGTCAGGAGAATTGAATTCTAAGAAGATATATTACTTAGGGAAATTAAAATAAATAAATGAATGAATGAATAACTGAGAAAGAAAAAAGATCTATTACTTAGGAACAAAGGTAATAATAGTAATTTTCACTAAATCATAAAGGGAAAGATTTGTAAATAGCATTATCTCAATTTAGATTTGAAAAAAAAATTGACCTCGAAGGGAATATGTGTCTAGAAAATTGGTTTCACTAACTTTAAGTGATCTAAAGATATATTACAATATTGAAATACTATGTGGAACTGCATGAAGTACAGTTTCTAATGTATAGTACAAATAAATATTATCTAATTTCCTTTTGTTAATATATTGTATTCATTGATCTAATTCTCTCAGATTCAGTACCTAATACTAATATGATCTTAATACGCTTAACATATACTTCTAGAGTATAATTTTTCCTTCCAATGGTAAGAATTCTGAAACTGGAATGGTTTTCTAATGAGTATAAATTATAAAATAAAATATTGATTATATGACAGAGTAGGTTATAATTGAAAGCATGGAAGAAGAATGGAAATAACAATGAGGTATCTGCATGTATTTGAATATTCAATTATTTAAACAAATGTTCATTCATTACCAATTGTAATGATTGGAATGATGCCACCTACTGGAGACTTGCTGTGGGAAAGCTCCGCCATGAGGAAAATGCCTCAGAGGCATTGTGGCTTTTCCTTGGGGTCAGGAAATGACATTTGCTCATGGGTGCTGTCTATCAAGGCTACCAGCCAATCAACTTGAGGAGCCTCCTATTTTTCTAGGAGGAGACAGGAAGGAGGAAAGGGAGCCTGCACCGAGAGCTCTTGCGCTTTTTGGGTTCCTGACTTGATGTTGGTGGCGGCGGCAGAGGACTTCACAGGAAATTTGAGGAAAGATAGGAATGCCAGGCTGTTGGAATTCTGTTCTCAATCTTTTTCTTTCTATTTTTCAATGAATCCTTAAAAACCTAAAGTTGTTTTATCAGTGATTTTAGTCAGTTTCCCCCAAAACTGGGGGGACAGATTAGAATCCACATTTAGAATCTTTAATTACACACAATTTGAACAGTATGAATAAAATATTGCACGTTTGTTAATGCAGCAGTTAGAGCTTATGTTAGAGGTGTAGCAATTCAAATATAAAGTATTTTTGAAACTAATCTAATATATTTTGAGGGAGTGTTGATCATATAGTTTTATCTTTTCAAAATTAAGCAACTACAGTCATCAGAGTCTTATTAAGCTTATTTTACTTATTTATATTTATTTTAAAGTTAATAGCTAATTTGGAGAACAGGAGAACGTGACATCCTTTCCCATACCCATTTATTATACTGTCCTCTTCCCCTTATGGTTGTATTGTGTAGTCTGTTTAATCCTTAGGAGTATGAATATAAAGGTGATGAAGTACGATATCTCTCTGAGTAGGAATCATCAATAATGTTCTAAACATCCCACATCGAGACATTGAATATGAATAATACTCATTGGAATTAGTTCTCTATGAAAGTGACTCTGTAGTTTTTTTTTTTTTTGTTTACTTTTTGGTATAAGAGGTGGAAAGGGCATAGTCCTTTCCTCTTCTTGCCTTAGATTAGTGCTTAAAACCATTATCTGATAATAGAACATCAAGTCTTTCTAATAGAATTGTTTATACTAGTGTTGAGCTATGGTCCAGGGTTATGAACAACAAGAAAGCAATGAAAAAGAGTTAGAATGTATTTCACTTTTGTGAGTGGATATATGGGAATTAGAAATAGCAAATGAAAAGTGAGTTTAGAAATACATAGAATTAGTATCAAATTGTCAAGCCAGAAAGGAATATAGGAGAAAGATTTTAACTATGAGGAAAGATGAAGAACAATTATAATATGTCAGGAAAGAAATGGGGGGGAATTATAGTTTCCACTGAAGTGTAAAATATTTTTAAGACCAAATGAGTAAGATCACCATCAGCTTGGAAAAGCCCTGAGCACTTAAAGCTTCAAGTACACTTTGGAATATATTTTCCTTCACTTGACAATAGATTCTAGTTTATGTTCTCTGTTCATTATTATTTTTTTTCTTTCAGGGGTTGGGGTGGGGGGGAGAGGTATGCCATATCTTTATATATCTTTAGAGTATCTAATTTCCCTATTACATAGGATGAACTTAGTTCAGAAATATCCATTCACAAATAAATTGTATTAAAGGATGATATTATATTCTTAAGTGGTAAGCCTAGATGGCTTAGTGGATAAAAGCAATCAGCCTGTAATCAGAAAGACCTGAGTTCAAATTTGGCTTCAGAAAGTTACTGGCTGTGTGACTTGGACAAGTCACTTAATCCATTTCCTTAGGAGGCATCTAGAGAGCTGGGCCTGGAATCAGCAAAGCTGTGTGACCCTGCTTAAGTCACTTAGCCTATCCACTGGAAAAGAAAATGGCAAACCACTCCAGTATCTTGCCAAGAAAAGTCCCGGACAGTATGGTCCATATGGTAATGAAGAGTTAGATGCTACTGAACAACCTCAAACTATTTTTTTAGACAGTAAAACTTGTTGAGCCATGTATTTTAAAAACAGTACACTTTAAGCTTTGTTAATTTAATCAAAATACATCCAGAAAAAACTAATCACAACAATCTATATTTTCCACTCAGAGTACAACTGATATGGACAATATTGCCCACTTGGAAGGCCTAGTTAGGTTTTTCCTTGGGTTATATTTATGAGACCACAATTATTAGCCATCTCTTTAACTATCTAGTTTCAATTGCCACCATTAGGTGATGACTGACTCCCCAAACTCTTTTTAGGAGAGGTATTCCCCAGATCTGTGGTAAGACATGTTGAATTATTTGCTGGACATATATTATTAGAAGAAGCATTAACATTTTCAAACTCAGCATGACCAAAGCAGAAGAAGCTCATCTCTCTTCTTTCCAAACTTACCTCTATTTCCTAAGAAACGTCCTACTGGCAACTCTAAACTAATAGCATAGTCAGAAGTGCTTAGAGACAAATTGTGCCATTCTGCACCTTCCTCTCATGCAGTAAGCAGCAGAATTCTTTCTCTCTGGCTGAATAATCTGTCTTTTAACATTTGTTCTACCACAATCTAAGTGGACCTCTAGGTAACCCTGCTATTTCAACTTCACAGTAACTCTTATGTTTGCTTTGTTTCACAACCATTCAAGGGGATTATGTGATCCAAGGACCAGAATTCATTCGGTTATCAGAGGGTAACAATACTGCTCAAATAAATCTGTTTATTATGCACAGTTTTTCTTCTACAGTTATTATATTAACTAGTCAATGTCATTGTCAAATGTTAATGTCTTTGTTGTTGCAGATTCAGATGTGGTGTATAAAAACGGGAATGGACATGTCATTAAACTGAATGTAGAAACAAATGTCACCACATTATTATTGGAAAACACAACTTTTGTAAGTAATGGCTAAGTACTTTACTTATTTATTTGTTATTGGTTTCAGTTTCAAAAGCTCTTGAGATGATGGTAATTTTCATGGCTCAGTGATAACACTATAAGTATGTCAGGTGAAAAGTTGGTAGTGTAGGATCAGGAAACCTCTAGATATACAGTGTGCTGCATGTTCTGATAGTGTTTTGTAAGAACAGGAAAAAAATTCTTACAGTTAATGAAAACCGAAGGCCAAGTGAAACTTCCCTGACCTTTTTTTGTCCTATTATTCATGGAAAAATATTTATATGTATATGTGCATATGAAAGCATACCTGCATATAAGCACACATGCATACAGCCACATCTACATTTGTATATTGAAATAAACATGTGTGTATACATATGTGCATTGTGTGCATGTATACATATGTATATGCACCTAATTTTCTTCCTGTTAACATCTTTTTAACCATAAAAGTATTTCATTATTTTCCATTTATATGTAAAAATAATTTTCCACATTTGTTTTCATAAGATTTTAAGTTCCAAATTTTTCTTCCTCCTTCTCTTGCCTCTCCCCTACAGGAAGCAATCTGATATAGGTTAAATATGTACAATCACATTAAACATATATCCACATTAATCATGGTGTGTAAGAAGAATCAGAACAGAAGGGAAAAATAACAAAAAAATATATGGAAAAAAGTAGAAACAGTATGGTTCAGTCTGCATTCAGAATCCACAGTTCTTTTTTTCTGGATGTGGAGAACATTTTCCATCATGAGTCTTTTGGAATTGTCTTGGATCATTGTATTACTGAGAAGAGCTAAATCTTTTACCACACAATGTTACTGTTATGGCGTACAATTTTCTTCTGCTTCTGCTCACCTCACTCAGCATCAGTCCACTTAAGTCTTTCTAGTCATCATTTCTTACAGCACAGTAGTATTCCATTTCATTCATATACCACATAGGTGTTAACATCTTTATGGAAGTTCAGGTTAAATTATTATAATCCCTCCTCCAGCATTTTTGCCTTTATATATCATCATTATAACTAATATTTTGATAATATTTTTATTATATTTTGCTTTAACACCAAATCCTTTTCTCTTCTCTCCCAATACATGCATCCTCACACATTCTATCCTCCTTTGTAACAATGAAAAGCATTGGATTGACTTCGTAAGATTATGTTTTTGTTTTGTTTTTTTACTTTTGATATCCCTAGTCCCCCATCTCTACTGAGATTTTCATCATGTATTCTTTTGGCTGGAAAGAAAGGAAGACAGAAAGAAAGGAAGGAAGGAAGGAAGGAAGGAAGGAAGGAAGGAAGGAAGGAAGGAAGGAAGGAAGGAAGGAAGGAAGGAAGGAAGGAAGGAAGGAAGGAAGGAAGGAAGGAAGGAAGGAAGGAAGGAAGGAAGGAGAGATGGATTGGTTATTCAGTTGGTAGGTAGATAATTGCCCAACCAATGGACAGCTCTAGTATGAATCTGGTGGTATCTCTTCTACTTAGGAAGGCTCATACCAAGTACTGATTTTTTTTTCCTGTCACTGTAACATATACCACTACAAAGAAATCAAGGTATTCCAATCTGCATGAATGGAAAGATAATCCACCTTGTTGAAATCATGAATCACTTGAAGAGATTTATTATGTATCCATAAACCTACAAGAGTATATATGTAAAGAGTGTCTTGTGGTCAGTAAAATCTTATTATTACTTATATAGTTTTCCCAGGGTTGAGTATTTTCTATTCATATAATACTTTGAAAAAAAAACTCCTTTGTGATTACCATCCAATCATCTTAAACCTGTTTGGAAACAACATTTCCCATCTTCTCACATGATGTTTTGTTTTGTTTTGTTTTGCTTTGTTTTAAATGTTCCTTAGCTTGCACTCCTGTACTTTAGTCTGAGAATTAATTTTGTTTCTTTTTATTGTCCTTCTAAGTCCCTTCATGCTCTCTTTCTTTTCACATTCATATTAGCCATGACTGTTAAGTGTTATGGAAATATTTACCACATGTTTCATTTCTATTAATCAATTTGAGCTCCCTAAACAGTGAGAAGTTAATTCTTCCCCCAAATTGCTTTTTAGGGAGTGCAACCATTAAACCTCAACTAGGTGGGCGGCTAGGTGGCACAGTGGATAAAGCACCGGCCCTGGATTCAGGAGGACCTGAGTTCAAATCCGGCCTCAGACACTTGACACTTACTAGCTGTATGACCTTGGGCAAGTCACTTAAGCCCCATTGCCCTGCAAAAACAAACAAACAAAAAAACCCTGAACTAGGTGTTGCTACACCTGAAACTTGAAGTGTTTAAAAAGGGCTACTAAATCAAAAACTAATCCTTAGAAAGTGCAAACTAATTCCAGTGACACTTCTATCCAATTCAAAATATCTAGTTCAATGACAGTTGGGTATTTGAGTGTACTCTTGGTTAAGAGCCAGCTCTTAACTAAAAAATTTTAGGACAAGACTCTTACTAAGGTTTTTCAGAGAATAGTTTTAAACAAATTGAATTATTTTGCTCAGTCATTACCTGAGCCTTAATGTTGATCTTAATTGGTTGCCAGAAAGTCATTGAAAAAATTATAATAAATTGGGGGCCACATTAAACATAAAGTGAAATCACTTTATATTTTAAATAACTGTGTGATGTCAGGATGATACATAAAATGTTTAACAAGAGGGCAGCTAGGTGGCATAGTGGATAAAGCACTGACTGTGGATTCAGGAGGACCCGAATTCAAATCTGGTCGCAGACACTTGACACTTTGCTAGCTGTGTGACCCTGGGCAAGTCACTTAACCCTCATTGACCCACCAAATAAAAAAGGTTTACCAAGATATTTTAGCTATATGGTAGCCATTGTCAATAAAAATATTATTATTATGATCATTAATCCTAAGAAAACATCAAATTGCTTAATCCTTAGTGGTTTTCTTTCTTTAGTATTGCTAACATCTATTGATGAAATAACGAAAAACTCCCTTTGTGAATGCTAATAATAATGGACATGACTGTAAAATGTAAACTGATAATAATACCCTTTAATTATTAATTATATTAATTTAATTGATAATTATACTAAAATTTTCTTATATTATTCATCTGATTTAGCATTCTAATATAGGAACATATTAAAGCCTTTCCCCTTTCCCCTGTTTTTAAATAAGCTATTTAAAGGATTTGGGGGTGAGGGCAGGGCAGTTATGGTCATCAAGGTACAGTTACCGATGTTATCTCTAGAAGACAGCACAATTTCAAAGAAAAGCCACTGTAACTTTGATGGAAATTTATCACTATGTTCAAGTCAATAGGGTAGTTAAGTGTCAGAGTAGATAGAATGCCATGCTTTGAGTCAGGAAGACTTCATTTCCAATCTAGCCTGAGACACACATTGGCTGTAGTAGCCTGGGCAACCTCTATTTGCCTCGGTTTCTTCATCTGTAAAATGTGGAAAATAATAGCATTTATCTGCCAGAGTTGTGAGGATCAAATTATGTAGAACCTGTAAAGAGCTTAGAACATTGCCTGGCACAGGCAATATATCACCATCATCATCAATATAATCACCATCCCAGGAACACGGCCTTCTTCTTAGAACTTTGCAGCTAGACATTACCAATTATTATGACCACAATCATCAAAATGGTTCTTGGAATTGTTGTGTCCACATGTGACTGTACCAGTGAACCTTTCATCTGTGAATATAGAAACACTAACTTATTTCAGACTAACTTAAATAAAATTATTCAAGGATCATAGAAGAATGTTTAAAAATACTCTAGAAAATCTATCTTCTAATTATATTTTAAACTACTGACTGTATTTTTGTTGTAGTTAAGAATGCTAATTACTTTCACATACTACAAATGATTAATATGTGCAGCATTTCCTGAAGGGAGATTCATTCTTTATAACTCATGGCAGAAAAGTCTTAAGTAATATTTGATTCCACTTAAGCATCAACCATATTTTATTATGGGTAAAGAAAGGCGCATGGTTTTTTTTTTTCTAATAATGTGAGGCCAAGATAATGAAGTGATCATTAGCATCATTGATGGAGGAAATAAAAGTGATGTGATGGAAGATATTAGCTTAGCAAGCCACAAGTTCTTTCTAATTAAACATGATTAAACTTCAATGATATTTTCAGTGGTTTGTACTGACTTAGTCAACAAACATTTATTAGGCACCTACTATGCCCAAGGCACTATGCCAACACTGGGGGTAATGAGGAAAGACAAAAAGATAGTACCCTCTTTCTAGGAGCTCATGATCTAATGGGGGAGACAACATATATGCAAATATGTAAAAACATTCAGATTCCTACTCAAAGTATGTTTATAATAACAGAGAGAAAGGATTTTCTTTTTAGTCTCAGAGCTCTGCAATATATTGAGAAAAAGCTAAATATCTTTTCTTTCTATTTATCCTCTTTTAAAACCAAAATTTTATTTGTTTTATTCCTCCTTTCTTTGATCAGGCTTTTATATCCTTACTATTGTTAAACCATTCAGTCAGTTCCTTTTTAAAACATGTTCACGTTTTTTGAGTTATGAACAACAAAATTCCTAAGCTTTTTTTTATATAATCAACAAAACAAAGGAAAAACTAGCTTTATATAGCTCCATAGATAATTTTACTTGGCTCTTTTTTTGATGTAGCAAAAAGAAATATAGTTTATGTCACAGAAAACAGTTAAGCCAAAGTTTGTTAGGCTCTTATTCAATCTCTACAATAAATTTGCTGGCTCTATTTCAAACTTATTCATCCTCCAACCCTCTTAAAGTCAAACATCTTTACCATGACACAAATATGGTAGAGGTCACTAGTAAGTATTATAATAAAATAAATGTTTAATACAAATGCAAACATTCACCCACACACCCCACTATGCCTGAGAGAATAGTACATCCTATGGGCAAGAACAGTTCTGGTCATCCAGAAATCAGTTGCTGTAGAGACCTAATCTAGCATTCTGTGAATTAGTGGTGTGGGAAGAGACTGATACTCTCTTTGTTCCAGGTCCCAAGGAAACCTTCATCATAGAGGAGGGAATAAGAATAGAGCAATAAGAAAAATAAAGGGGGCATGGGTAGACAAACAATTAAATTACCAAAGATTCCAAGAAGAAAACCCAAAGACCTTAAATATATGCAGATAAATCCACAGGAAAACAATAACAACTGAAAGAAATATGGCCTTTAGATCTAAAGAAGTTCAGGCATTTATGAATATATAATGCAAAATGAAGGGAAATGATTCAAGATTTAATGAAACAGAGGAACTTTAGGAAGCTAAAGAGAATCTGAAATAGCAACAAGTTGTTCTTGAGTAGTTTAAAGGAGAAATTAGAATTATGAGCATAATGTATGTCCTACATAGCGAAGTTAATGAGAATAGGAAAATAAATGTCTTCAATTGCAACCCTCACCAATGAATCTAAAGAAAGAACAAAAGAATGAGAATACAAATA
The DNA here is from genome assembly GCF_019393635.1 of Dromiciops gliroides. NCBI lineage: Eukaryota > Metazoa > Chordata > Mammalia > Microbiotheria > Microbiotheriidae > Dromiciops > Dromiciops gliroides. Next base: position 383,335,581 of record NC_057863.1, read on the forward strand.
TACGGAATCAAAATACAATATAAAAAGAAGAGAAACAAAACAAGACCATTAAAAGAAAATATGTTATGTAAACAAAACATAGGGCTATCAAAGATAGAATATGTAGGGCCAAACTAAGAATCATACGTGTCCCAAAAGATCATGACAGGATAAAAAATAATAACAACAATACCATAATGAAATAAATGACAATAAAATTGCTCAGAACCCTGAGACTTAGAAGTGAAATTCCAATTGAAAGAACAGACAGATCAACTTCAGAGAAATAACTAAGTCTACAAACTCCAAGTCCCATAGTGGTTAAATTTAGCATCTGAATTCAGAAACAACAAGTTCTGTGAGCCATCAGCAGAAGGAACTTCAAAGAAAAGGAAAAGATTTTTGAATAACTCAAAATTATCCCATGACCACTAGGAAAGAAAAATGAAGGGTGTGAAAAAAAAAGTCCCAAAGAGCTCTGGTGCTCAGGAGGTAGTTTCAGGTGGCTTATTCTTCAAATCTGAGCCAAACTATGTAGAACAAAATATGAATATTCCATAATAAAGAAAGGTTTGATATACTTTTAGTAATAAAACCAATACTGAACAAATTGTTTGCATCTCCAAAAAGAAAAATGCAAAAGGAATGAATATAAGTAGAGAGCAGCAGCATGAACAAGAGAGTGACAGCAGAAAGAACAGTAAAAAAAAACTCTTTGAACATATACTTGAGATAGTGGTGAAGGCAGAAATCTGGGACAAAAAATAGTGAAGAGGTAAATAGGGTACATTTTTGACAGAAGCTGGTGATACCTTGTGTAAAAGTGAATACTTAGTTTGTGGGACTACATGGGAAAATACAGGAAAAAGCAGAAGGACATCAGGGAGGTGGAGAGGAACAAATGGAATGCTGGATTCAACTGAAGGTCTTGCAATAAGCTGATCCCTTTAGTCTCAGAAATCAAAGAGCCTGTAGGGAAATGAGTGAGTAGGAAAGGGAAAAGAATAGAAGGGGAGGAAAGAAAAGAGGCCTTACTTAGGAGGTAGGAGAGGGTTCCACTGAGGAATACTCCTATGCATGATAAAAGATGAGCACTTTAAGTTGAATGAGACTTGTGGGGTTTGGTGCCAATCTACTTGTCCTGGGTTTTTAGGAGGTGGGGAAAAGAGTTGGAACCCCTGGGTTCAATGGGTTCCTGGATTAGTGGGAGAACATGGACCTAGGGATAAGAAAAAAATGTATATTATATATAGGTATTTACCAGTGGAGTGGGGTTTAGGTGCATGAGGTGAGATGTCACAAACTCTTGTAATAATTGATATTATTCTAAAAGTGAGGCATACTTTTGATTTAGTTATACTTTATATATTCTCAAATATGATAATCAAATTATTTTCATCGCTTTTATTTCTTCCTTTCAGAGTCTCATTTAGTGTTTGTAGAGCCAGAAGTTTATATTGCCTTGGTGTTTGTGATATAGGATGTTGGATAGAATCCAGACAGCCAGATTTATTACAAATAATCACAATTGTTTTAGAATTTGGCATCTCAAGAGGTCAGCATTCTAAATTATATTCACTGACTATCAGTCCATTTTAGACAATTCAAGGCTCCGATAATATGCCCTTGAACATCTGAAGGCTATTTTTGCCTTTCACTTTCCAGCTGATATATTTTATATTTAGCTATCTCCCTATAGTGGAGATCCAATTAGAAATAAATAAAAAGCACACACTCTCACTAATAAATTATGAGCAAGAAAAGTGAAACTTTTCTTTTTTAGCATCTTTTTTTTTCCTTCAGGAGACTATAAAGAATCTATCCTGTCATCAATCCCTGACTCACCCATGCCTCACACACCATGTCCATATACATATAAGAACCCATTTTAGCAAAACATCATTCTAAAAAAGTCTTCAGATGATAGAAACAAAAATATTTTCAAGAATAAATTAACATGTGTTGTTTTCAAGGTAGTCTCATGAATGAATATTTTACTTGAATGATCCTGACTCCCCTAACAAGAGTAGTTATGGGGTAGGAAGCCAGTTCCCAATGGGTTAAGAAATGAAGGGAAAATGTGAAAAAAAAGTGGGAAAAGGAAGTATAGAAAGATTTTCTAAGAGTATTTGTGAAAGAAAGAAGAGAATAGAATGTTAATTTAAGGAGGTGACAGGATTAAACATATTTTGTTTTTGCTTGTTTTGTTCCATTTTGTTTTCTTCTTTTTCTCTGAGAATGACTGAGACAACCAGACACTTTTGAGAATAAAAAATTAAATTAATTTGTCTGATGATATTATTGTTAGTTATTTTATTTTAATTAAAGATATAGTGAGTATATTTGTTTTCCATATTAGCCATGTTGCAAAGAAAAAGCATACATAGTAAGAAAAATAGAGCAAAAAGTAAAGTATGTTTCAATCTGCCCAAGAGTTCATCAGTTCTCTCTGGAGAGCAACAAGATTTCCAATCAATGTGGAATTGACATGAAGCATTGTATTGATTAAAATATATGAGCCTTTCTTAGTTTATCATCCTTATAATATTGTTTTTACTATATACAAGGTTTTCCTGCTTTCAGTTCACTTCATTTTTTATTAGATCATATACATCATCCCAGGTTTTTCTGAAACCATCCTGCTTGTCATCTCCTATAACAGAATATCATTCCACTGTAGTGATGTACCATAAATTGCTCTGACATTTCCCACTTGATAGGCAACCCCTCAATTTCCAATTCTTTGCCACCAAAAGTAGCTGTTATAAATATGTTTATAGAAATAGGTCATTTAAAATATCTTTGAGATGCAAAATGGTAGTGGCATTGCTAGGTCAAAGGGTATCCAGAATTTTATAGCTTTTGGACACAGTTCCAAATTGTTCTTGAGAATGATTGGACTGATTCATAATTCTCCCAATAGTGTCCAAATTTTTCTACATCCTCTCCATAATTTGTCATTTTTCTTTTCTGTCATGTTAGCCAATCTGATCGGTGAGCTGTTACCTCAAAGTTATTTTAATTTGCATTTCTCTAATTAATAGTTATTTAGAGCATTTTTCAAGTGACATTATATAGCTTTGGTTTGTTCTTATTTTGGGGGTTTTTTTTGTGAGGCAATTGGGGTTAAGAGACTTGCCAGGGTCATGCAGCTAGTAAGTAAGTGTCAAGTGTCTGAGGTCAGATTTGAACTCAGGTCCTATTGAATCCAGGGCTGGTGCTCTATCCACTACCCCACCTAGCTGCCCCACTTTGGTTTATTTTTCTGAAACTGTTCATATCTTTTGACCATTTATCAATTGTTGAATGGATCTTTTAAAAAATATATTTGGCTCATTTTCCATATATTTCAAAAATGAATCATTTATCAGATAAACTTGCTGTGTTTCTCCTCTGGTATCCTGTTTCCTTTGCAATTTGGGGGCATTAATTTGTTTCAGATAATCACAATTATCAATTTTATTTCCTTTGATCATCACTATCTTGTTTTGTCATAAACTATTTCCTTGTCTATACATCTGAAAGGTACATTTTTCCATAGTCCCCTAATTTATTTATGATACCACTCTTCATGTCTAAATAGTTTATTCATTTTGACCTTAATGCTATGTATGATATGAAATGCTTGTCTATGCTTAATTTCTTCCAAATGACTTTTGAGTTTTCCAAGCAGTTTTTGTCAAATGAGTTTTTATCCTAGACGTTTAGATCTTCAGATTTGTCAAACACCAGATTGCTATGGTCATTTACTACTATGTATTGTGTTTGTAATCTATTCCAATTATACATCACTCCATTTCTTAGCCAGTGTACCAGATTATTTTTATGATTGTTACTTTGTAATATATTTTAAAATCTGGAATAGCTACCCTGCTATTATTATTATATACTTCACATTATAAAAAATTGATTCCTTTCATATTCTTGATCTTTATTCTTTCAAATAAATTTTATTTTTTCTAGCTCTTTAAAATAAGTATTTGATAGTTTGGTATGGGACTAAGCAGGTAAATTAATTTAGGTACAATTTTCATTCTTCTTATATTGGCTTGGCTTATCCATGAACAAGTATTATATCTGCAATTTTTTGGATCTGATTTGATTTGTGTGAAAAGCATTATTTAATTTTATTCATGTCATCCCTTGGTTTGTCTTGACATATAGATACTCAAGAATTTCATATTGTCTGCAGTTATTTTAAAAATAAGTTCTCTATTTCTTCCTGTTGAGAATGTTTTGGAAATATAAAGGCATGTTAAATTTTTTTAGTTTATTTTTTATCCTATAACTTTGCTAAAATTGTTACCTATTTCACTTAGTTTATTAGTTGATTATGTACAAAGATGATCATTTTCTTTCTTTAATATTTTTTTTCTCTAATTCTGTTTTCTGTCTTATTGCTGTATTTGGCATTTCTAATACATCAAATCTAATTAAGAAGGCTTCCAATTGATCTTTATTACAGATATTGCTTACTCTTCATTTTGCATAGATGCCACTTATCATTTTAAGAAAGACTCCATTTATTTCTATGATTTTTAGTATTTTAAACAGGAATGGGTGTTATATTCTTTCAAAAGCATGTTCTGGATCTAATGCTGAAGACATATGATTGTTACATATTTGTTATCGGACTGATCAGTTATGCTTACATTTTTCCTCATATTGAATCAGACTTTTATTCTTGGTATAAATCTAACCCAGTATTAGTGTATTTTGTTGCTTTTGTTGTTTGAGGTAAAATGCTGTAATCTTCTTGCTAGTATTTTAGTTAAAATTTTTGCATTGAAATTCATTAAGTGAATTAGTCTATAGTTTTGTTTTGTTTTGTGTTTCTGGTTTATGTATCAACATCACATTAGTTTCATAAAATTGTTTGGTAGGATTCATATATATTTGCAAATAAGGGTTTACAATTATATATATATATACACATACATATATATATATATATATATATATATATATATACATATACATACATACATATATTTGCAAATAGTGGTTTAAAATGTTTGGTAGAATTCCCTTGTAAAATCATATGATTCTAGGGATTTTCCCCTAGTTAACTCATTTATGGATTCTTTTTTTTTTGTAAGATATCATTATTTAAGTATCATAATTCACAGTGTTTATGTGGACATTATTTTTTTGTAATATTCATCCATTTCACTTGTGTTCACAGTTTTACTTTCATATTTTTGGGCTAAATAATTCCTAATAATTGATATAATTTTATCTTCCTTGGTGGTGTATTTACCATTTTAGTTTTTGATACTAGTAATTTGATTTTATTCCTTGTTTAAACCAAATTAATCAATTTTAATCTATTTAACATTGCTTTTATAAAACCAGTTCCTAGTTTTATTTATTAGATAAACATATGTTTATTTTTATTTTATTAATCTCTCTTTTAATTTTCAAGATTTTATTTTTTATTGGTTCTTTTTAATGTGTTTTTTTTTTTCATTCCATGTCCAAACCATTGATCTCCTCTTTCTCTCTTTTTTTTGAAGTATGTGTTCGGAGATATAATTTTTTTCCTAAGTCTTACTTTTGCTGAAAAACACAAATATTAGTATATTGTCTCATTTTTGTCATTTCCCATTATGAAGGTATCATTTCTTTTATTTGTTCTTTGACCTTCTTATTTTTTAGAATTAGATTATTTAATTTCCAATTAACTTTTAATCAGTTTTCATAGTCCTTTACTGAAAATAATTTTGTTACATTATTTTCTGAAAAAAGTGCATTTATTATTAGTACATGTCTGCATTTCCTTTCATGGTTTGAATGTTCTAACACATAATGTCAAAATGTTATATTCATTTCTATTCCCATGAAATTTTCTCCAAAAGTTTATCATCTCTTTTCTCACAATCTGTTCATCTCCTTAACTTATTTCTTATTCATTTTATGCTTAGAATTCTGTAGATCTGAAAGGAGAAAATCAAGGAAGCAACTAATATAGTTTCACTATTTATTTTCTCCTGTAATTAATTTTACCTTTCCTTTAAGGATTTGGATGCTATGCCATTTTGTACATATCTGTTTAGTATCATATTCCTTCATTGTCTATGATTTCTTTTAGCAATATATATTTACTCTGCTAATTGATTCTGTCCTCCATTTTTGAGTTGTGCATGAGTTCATTCCATTTACAATTGTAGTTATGGTTATTAATTATGGTTTCCCCATCATCATATTTTATCTATTTATCATCCTTTAAAATCTATTTTGCTCTTAACTGATAGCTTTCTTTATCTCACCCTCCATTGCTCTTATCCCCTTCCCCTCCTACATTTTTGTTGGGTAATATAGATTTCTATACCTGAGTGTGTGGGTGTGGATGTGTTTATATAATCCCCTGCCCCACCATTTACCTGTCCATGGAAGCAACTCTTCAAGTTCCCCATTTATGTGAATTAATTTAACAAATTCTTCCTATATTTTCCCCTTTCTCTGATGGCATCACTCCATTTTTAAACAACATTCCAACATAAATTGACTCACTTACATGCCCTCTACTTCTGTAGAATTCTTCTAAATAGCCTAATAATGATAAAGTTCTTGGAAGTTACACATATTATCTTTCCATTTAGAAATGTAAATAGTTTTACTTTACTTTTTCCATTTGGCTAATTCTGCTTTTAAAGGAGATATTTTCTTCAGTAAATTTTTGTATCATTTTTTCCATTTGGTCACCTCTGTTTTAAGTTCCTTTTTTGTTTATGTATTTTTTTTTTTAGTATTTTTGTGCCTCTTTTAACCAAGCTATTAATTGTCTTTTTATAATTTTTAAGATTTTTGTTATTCATATATATTTATATGTCTATAATCTATTATATATTATAATATATAATCTATTGTGTGAATATGAGGTGAATAATCAAGCAAGAAATGGCTCGTGGAGAAGATATCAAAGAAATATTTTGAAAGTACACTGTAAGTTCCCTCAATCAAACTTAAGCTACATTTCAATTTAAGTAAGCCCATCTATCTGTGTGTTTAGATATAGACTGGTTGGTTGGTTGTTATCTTTGTTCTCAAAGAGGGCCAAATTGACATCAGTATGTTGGTTTAAAGACACATGTATCTGAAAACTCTACTATAGATCAGGCACAGGTAGTCCATACAAACATTTACAGTGGAGATAGCTAAAAATTTATGCATGTCATGTTTCTTTTGAACTATTGCAATTCTTTTATTTGTTGTGGACACACTATACTGTATGATACTATTCCAGTGTCTCCCATGTCTCACAAACAATTTCAAAGTACTTGACAGAGAACTAGAAACTCTCCATGTTCAGACCTCCATGTGAATAATTTCCTTTTTTGTGCACTGCATAAAATTGTCCTTTAGGGAATTATACATTTGGCCTTCAAACAACATGTACAGCCTATTGGAATTGTACTCTCGGCAGTAGAGTTTAAATGCTTGGCAATTCAGTTTGAGAAAGGACCTCAGTGTCTTGTACCTCATCTTGCTAGTTGATCATCAGAATCTTCCTAAAATAATTAAAATGTAAGGTTTTTTTGTGTTTTTTTTTTTCAGTTTCCTGGCATGCCACTGGTATACTCATAAGGTCTCCCAGGCATAAAACAATAAGATCAGCACAAAAGCTCTGTAGACCTTCAGTTTTATAGGCAGCCTAATGTTTCTCTCACATATTCTCCTTTGGAAACTACCAAAAACTTATCTAGCTTTGGCAACACATGTGTCCACCTCATCACCGATTTTTTTAATTCCTTTAAAGTATAATGCCAAGGTAATTCAATGTATTCACAGCATTCATATCGCCATTTTCTGTAACCAATGGTTCCATGTATGGAGGGTATGGTGCTAGCTGGAGGACAACCTGTTTTTTGAATGTAAACTGTCAGATCAAAATTAAAACAAGGAACAGAAAATAAAGCCATACTTTGTGGCATCTCATCCTCAGAAGCTTCATTATTTTTTGCTTATATTTTTTTGTGGGGTGGGTGGAGTTGGATGACTAAACCTGGGTCAAGCAGTGAGTGAGTGTCTTGTGACTGGGACCAGATTTGGTCTTGGATCCTCCTGGGTCCAGGGTGGGTACTTTGTCCATTGTGTCACCTAGCTGCCTCATGATGACATCTTTAGGGTAAAATTGAAGGGTGACAGGATTGCACTGGGGAAGGTGTAAAAGGAGAGGTAGAATGGGGTGAAATCCAAAATGAAAGAAATAAGAAAAGGCTTATAGAGTAGGGGAAGAGATAGGGGAGGAGATGTGACAGTGAGTGAGCCTTACACTCATCAGAATTGACTAAAAGACCTTAATCTCCTCAGAGTTGGATCAAGTAGGGATTAACATACACACTCAATTGGGTACAGTAATCTATCTATCCCTGCAGGGAAGTAGGAGCAGAATGGGATTAAGAGGGAGGGGTGAAAGAAGGGAGGGCATATTGGGGGAGGGGGCAGTCAGAAGCAGATCCCTTTTGAGGAAGGATATGGTGAAAGAAGATAGATAATAGAGTAAATATCATGGGGAAGGGAATAGGATGGAGGGAAACAGTTAATTTTAACTGTGAAAAAGAGAAAATAAAAAATGTACAAAAATATTTATGGGAACTCTTTGTGGTGACTAAAAATTGGAGATCAAGGGAATGCCCATAAGTTGGGGAATTACTGAGCAAGCTGTGGTGTGTGATTGTGGTGGAATATTATTGTGCTGTGCTAAATGACAAGAAGATGATATCAGAAAATCCTGGAAAGACTCATAAACTGATGTGAGAGGATCCAGGGCAACATTGTGCACAGTGAAAGCATTATTGTTCCATAAGCAATTGTGAATGAATTACTTACTCTCAGCATACTATCCACCTCCAGAGAAAGAACTGATGTTGATTGATCACAGACTGAAGCATGCTATTTTGCACTTTCTTTTTTTTTTTCTTGAGTGTTTTTGGATAAAATGAATAATATGGTAATGTTTTACATAATTGCTCAGGTATAACCTATATCTCGTTGCTGGCCACCTCAAAGAGGGGGGAGAAGAGGGAGGGAATGAGAGTGGGATATAATTTGGTACTCAAAACTTAAAAAAAAAGAACCTAGACATCATCTTCCACAAAATTTTGGGGGGAAATTGTCTTGATATTCTAGAAGCAGAAGGTAAAATAGAAATTTAATGAATACACCAATCACTTCTTAAAAGAAATTCCAAAAGGAAAACTTCCAGAGATATTATAGCCAAATTTCAGAGCTCTAAAGTCAAGGAGAAAATATTGCAAGCAACCAGACAGAAACAATTCAATTATTGTGAAGCCAGTCAGGATAACACAAGATGTAGCAGCCTCTACATTAAAGGGTTTGGGGACTTGGAATATGATAGTTTGGAGGGCAAAGGAACTGGGATTACAACCAATAATTACATACCCAGCAAAATAAATAAATAGATCAATGAATTTTTAAAAGAATACTTGATAGTATAATCCTTCAGGGAAAAATGGGAATTCAATAAAAAAGATGACTATCAGGTATTCTTTTAAAAATTTATTTGTTTATTCATTTATACTTTTATTTATTTATTATTTATTCATTTCTTTCCTTATTTATTTGTATACTTATTTATTCATTGATTGATTGATCTATTTATTGATTGGTTGATTTATGAATTACCCAAAGTTACATGTATTTTTTTTCACATTGATTTTTTAAAACTTTATTTTCCAAATGTCCTTCCTCCCTCACTCCTCACCCTTCCCTAAGACAGCAAGTAATTCAATATAAATTATAAATGTGCAATCATGCAAAACATCATCACATTAGTCAGGTTGTGAAAAGAACTAACAAATAAAATTATACTTCAATCTGTATTCAGATACCATAAGTTCTTTCTCTGTTGATGGTTTACATTTTTCATGTGTCCTTCTGATAGTATCTTGCTCACCATTTCTTTCACAATTACTATTGCTAACTGTGTTACAATCTCCCCTGATATTTACTCTATTTTCTATCTTCTTTCACCCTATCCCTACTCAAAAGCATTTTGCTTTTTACTGCCCCCTCCCCCAATCTGCCCTCCCTTCCTTTGCCTCTCCTTATCCTCTTCTCCTCCCACTTTCCCTCAGGCAAAATATATTACTATACTCACTGTAGTGTGCATGTTATTGTCTCTTTGAGTGAATTTTGATGAGAAAGGCTCACTAATTACTCTCACTCCTGCTTCCCCATCTTCCCCTCCACTCCATAAGTTTTTTCTTGTTTATTTTATGTGAGCTACTCTAGCACATTCCACCTTTTCCCTTTCTTCCAGTACATTCCTCTTATCTCTTAACTGTATTTTAAAGATGTCATCAAGGGTCAGCTAGGTGACACAGTGGACAAAGCACCAGCCCAGGACTCAGGAGGCCCCAACCCCAAATCTGGCCCCAGACATAATCCACCCCACCCTACCTGCCCCCCAAAAGACAAAGATAAGTGAAAAATAAATGATTTACAAAAATCATTCCTTCATATTCAATTCACACCTGAACCCTCTAAGTATATTCCTTTCAGCCATGCTAATACTGAGAAAGTTCTTATGAGTTAGAAGTATTATCTTCCCATGTAGGAATGTAAACATTGTCACATGTTACTGTTGCTCATGGTTTCTTTTTCCTGTTTACATTTCTATGCTTCTCTATGGTCTTGTATTTGAAAGTCAAATTTTCTATTCAGTTCAGGTCCCTTCATCATGAATGCCTGAAAGTCCCCTTTTTCATTGACATCCCATTAATTCCCCTGAAAGATTATAAACAGTTTTGCTGGGTAGGTGATTTTCAGTTGTAATCCCAGTTACCTTTCCCTGAGGAATATCATATACCATGCCCTCTAGCCCTTTAATGTAGAAGCTGCTAGATCTTATGTTATCCTGTCTGTAGCTCCCCAGTATTTGAATTCCTTCTTCCTAGCTGCTTGCAATATTTTCTCCTTTACCTGGGATTGCTAGAATTTGGCTTAATAATATCCCTGGGAGTTTTTATTTGGGGATTTCTTTCAGGGGGTGATCTGTGATTTTTTTCAATTTTTATTTTTCCTTCTGCTTCTAGAATATAAAGGCAATTTCCCTGACAATTTCTTGGAAGATGGTAGCTAAGCTCATTTTTTGGTCATGGTTTTCAGGTGGTCCAATGATTTTCTTTTTTTTTTCTTCTTTTACAATTCTTTTATTTATTTAATTAAAATTTTGAGTTCCAAATTCTATCCATCTCTCATTCCCTCCCTCCCCAGGCCTCTCCCCAAGGTTGCAAGCAATCAGTATAGGTTATACATGTGCAATTATGTAAAACATTACATTATTGGTCATTTTACATAAAAAGACTCAAGTAAACAAAAAAGAAGAAAGTACAAAATAGCATACTTTAGTCTCTGTTCAATCAATATCAGTTCTTTCTCTGGAGGTGGATAGTATGCTTCATCATTTGTCCTCTGGGATTGTCTTGGATCACTATATTGCTGAAAGTAGTTAAGTCATTGTGATTTTTAAAAATCTAACTGTGATGTCTAAAATCTAATGTGTGGTCACCTTAAATTAGAAACTCATAGCACCAATCTTTGGGCATTAAGTATTTATTAAAGCATATTAGGGGTTAGTGAAGAGCACACACAGATAAAGAAAGAGATCTGTCTATTCTGCCTACTGTGCCTGGCCCTGCTGCCAATAACCAGTTCCCAAATGAAAAGGATGATCCTACATCTCCTAGAGCAGAAGCTCTCTGTCAGATGAGAAGAGGGATGGTCCGCACACACAGCTCCAAGCTATTTGGCTAGTCCATTGATTGACATGACTTACAGGTGGTCTATGAATAGACGTAACTTCCAGGTGCCAGGCAGTTTCCAGACGCTAGTCATATGTTTTCTCCTCAGGGCAGAGCTGCCCTGGTTCTCACCATGTCTTTCTCAGCAGGGTGGTAGCTCTCTGATTCTCGCACTATTCACAATTGCTCATAGAGCTATAATGCTATCACTATGCACAATGTTCTCCTGGTTCTGCTCACCTCACAATACATCAGTTCATATGAGGTTTTTCTGAAATCATCTTGATTGACCTTTCTTATAGCACAATAATATTCCAAGACAATCATATATCACAGCTTGTACAGTCATTCTCCAATTGATGGACATTTCTTTTATTTCCAATTCTTAGCCAACACAGAGTTGCTATAAATATTTTCGTACATTTTTTTCTTTTTCTCTTTTTCACAGTTACTATTGTTATCTGTTTCCCTCCATCCTATTCCTTTTCACATGATATTTACTCTATTATCTAACTTCTTTTACCCTATCCCTCATCAAAAGGGATTTGTTTCTGACTGCCCCCTTCCCCAATCTGCCCTTCCTTCTTTCACCCCTCCCTAATTATCCCCCTCCCCTCCTAATTTCCTGAAGGGTTAGATAGATTACTCCAACATATTGAGCGTGTATGTTATTCCCTACATGAGCCAATTCTGATGAGATTAAGGTCTTTGAGCCAATTCTGATGAGTCAAAGCTTCATTCACTGCTCTGCTCCTCCCCCATCTCTCTGACTACTCCATAAGCCCTTTTCAATTTCTTTCATCTGGGATTTGATCCCATTTTACCTCTCCCCCTTCCCCTCACCTAATGTATTCATCTTACCCCTCAATTTTACCCAAAAAATGTCATCATGGGGCAGCTAGGTGGAACAGTGGACAAAGCACCCACCCTGGACCCAGGAGTACCCCAGCCCGAATCAGACAGAAGACACTTGCTCACTGTTCAACCCCAGCATTTCACCCAACTCTGACCACCTTACAAAAAAAAAAGATGAAAAAAATAAATAATTTACACATATCATCCCTTCGTAATCAATTCCCACTTGTGCCCTCTGTCCAAATTTATTTAAATTATCTTCCCTAATACTAAGAAAGTTCTTATGAGTTAGCTGTATCATCTTCCCATGTAGGAATGTAAACAATTTAACCTTTTAACAACCCTCTTAATTTCTTTTTCCTGTTTACCTTTTGTATGCTTCTCTAAGGTCTTATATTTGAAAGTCAATTTTCTATTCAGTTCAGGTTTTTTCATTATGAATACCCGAAAGTCCACTTTTTCATTGAAATTCCATTTTTCCCCTCAAAGATTACACTCAGTTTTGCAGCATAGGTCATTCTTTTTTGTAATGTCAATTCTCTTGCCCTCTGGAATATCATATTCCTTGCCCTCTGAACATAAAACCATGGATTATATTAGAAGACAAAGAGCTCAACCCCACCATGACGCAAAAACTCTTCATTGTTTTGGGGGAGCAGATGCTGATTTCATTATGCTTGGACTTGCCACACATGAGCCAAACTTTACAATTATTAGGGAAGAATTTAAACCCAATAAAACAAAACTATGTGGTCTTTGTAATCTGCTTGGACATTTTGTTAAAGACTGCCATAGTTTCCCAAGGGAAAAACAGGGAGAACATGATCATTTTGAAGAATGTCTTCCGGCTTCAGAAGGAAAGGTTGTTTACAATTAATTAAATGTGCTTTGTGAGTATTTAGAAAGAAAATTAAATACAGCCAGTCTTGCATTTCCTTTTCATATTGAGATGAGCATCAATGACTGGGTTTTTATGTATTTTTTTGTGATAAATGACTTCTTCCTACATTTGCCATCTTTGAAGATTAGAGAAGGAGCAATTGACCATTTAGTTAAAATATACAAAAATGTGCTAAATCTTGTGCTATCCTGACTGTGGCTCCACAGTTCTTGAATTGTTTGTTTTTGCCTGCTTGCAATATTTTCTCCTTGACCTGGGAGCTCTGGAATTTGACTATAATAGTCCTGGGAGTTTTCATTTTGGGATCTCTTTCAGTAGGTGATTGGTGGTTTCTTTCAATTTCTATTTTACCTTCTGCTTCTAGAATATCAGGGCAAATTTCCCTCATAATTTCTTGGAAGATAATGTCTAAACTCTTATTGTTCACGGTTTTCAGGTAGTCCAATGATTTTCAAATTATCTCTCCTGTATCTATTTTCTAGGTCAGTTGTTTTTCCAAGGAGATATTTCACATTGCAACCTATTTTTTTTTATTCATTTGGATTTGTTTTATTGTCTTGATTTCTCATAAAGTTATAAGCTTCTATTTGCTCAATTCTAATTTTTAAGCAATTATTTTCTTCAGAGAGCTTTTGTACCACCTTTTCCATTTGGTCAATTTGGCTTTTCAAGCTGGTGACCTTTTTTTCATGACCCTCCTGCATCATTCTCATTTCTCTTTCCATTTTATCTTCTACCTCTATTACTTTATCTTCATAGTCCTTCATGAGCACCTCTATGACCTGACCCCAATTCATATTTTTCTTGGAAGCTTTGGATGTAAGAGCTTTGACTTTGTTATTTTCTTCTGAGCTTTTATTGTGATATACCTTCCCCCCAAAGAAACTTTCAATGCTCTACTGCTTTCTCTGCCTCCTCATCTTTCTTCCCTATTTTTTTGGCTTTTAACTCCTTCTTAACATATAGCACTGCTTCCAGGATGCATTGTCCCAAGCTACAGGGGGTATCAGGGGTACTATTTAATGAAAGGCTCATTCTCAGACTGCCTGGCCTGTAAGTAACCATGGCCCACTTAATCTTTATACTCAAAGTAGAAAACTGATTGAAATCTGATTCTGTACAGTCAGAATCTTGGCTTACCTGTGTCCCTCCCCCACTGGGCCACTGCCACTCAAGACTGTTTACTGGTTCAGAATATGGGCACTGCCTTAGCTCCAGCAGAGACAGCAGCTTTTTCCCCCTGGCCAACCACTGGAGCTCCTCATCAGTCTGTGAGCCAAAATTCAGAAGTAGCTGCTGATGCTGAAGATTATGAGTCTCTAATGGCATAGCCTACCTGAGGCTGAAACTATACTGCATGCTGAGGTCCTCACTCAGCCTGATTCCACAGACCTTCCCTGTCCTGCCCTTTTAAGTAGTCTTTGGCTGGAAAATGGTTTTGCTCTGTTCTCTTCTGGATTCTGCTGCTCCAAGAATTTTGAAGGTATGTGGATGGTTTGTATTGGGAGCACCAAGGTTTACATTGGCCTTTCCTCCATCTTGGCTCCCCCCCTTCCACCCCCACTTTCAGTTCTTCTTGATGAAAATACCTGACCTGAATAGAAAATTTGACTTCCAAATACCAGACCCTAGAGAAGCAAACAAAGCCAAACAGGAAAAAGAAATCACAAGGGATATTAAAAGGTTAAATTGTTACATTCCTGCAAGGGAAGATGATACTTGTAACTAATAAGAATTTTCTCATTATTAGGGCAGCTGAATGGAATATATTTAGACAGAGCCCATGGGTGTGAGTTGAATATGAAAGGATGATATCCCTTCATAAAAATTAAAATTAAGGTATGAGAGGAATGTATTGGAGAAAGGGAAAGGGAGAGGTGGAATGTGGTAAAGTATCTCACATACAACAAACAAGAAAAAGCTTATGGAGTAGAGGGGGAGATGGGGAAGGTGTGGGGGTGTGAGTGAACCTTACACTCATCAGAATTGGCAAAAAGAGGGAATAACTTACACACTCAATTGAGTATAGTAATAAATCTTCCCCTGTAGGAAAGTAGGAAGGGAAGGGGATAAACGGACAGGTGTGATAGGAGGGAGGGCAAATTGGGGTAAGAGCAATCAGAAGCAAAACAATTTTGAGGAGGGACAAGGTCAAAGAAGATATAAAAGAGACTAAATGTCATGGGGAGGAAATAGGTTGGAGGGAAATACAGTTAGCAATAGTAACTGAAAAAAACAATTGAAGTAAGTTTTCTGACAGGCCTCATTTCTCCAACACATAGAGAACTGAGTCAAATTTGTTAAAATAAGATCCATTCTTCAATTGATAGATGATCAAAAGATATAAAGTTTTCAGATGAAATAATTAAAGCTACCTTAAACCATATGAAAAAGAAATTTAACTCTTGATTTGAGAGATACAAGTCAAAAAAATTCTGACATACTACCTCATACCTATTGGACTGGATAATAGGACAGCATAGAAAAATGACAAATGTTGTAGGGAATATGGGGGAAATGAGCCATTAATATACTCTTACTAAAGTTGTAAACTGAGTGAAACACTCTCTAGAGAAGTTTGGAGTTATTTCCAAAGGGCAATGGGAACATTCATGCTCTTTAACCTAGTAACCACTTCTAGGATGTTGTCCAAAAAGAGATAAAAAAAAAAGTTGAATTTGAAATTGAGGAGATGTCCATTAATTAGGGAATGGCTGAACAAATAGTGGGATAAGATTATGATGGAAACTTATTTTCCTGTAAGAAATGATGAGCAGGATGCTTTTAGAAAAACCTGCAAAGACTTACATGAACTGATGCTAAGTGATGTGTTTTCTGTACAAAGTAACAGCAATGTTGTAATATGATCAGCTAAGAATAACTTAGCTATTTTGAGCAATACAGTGATGCAAGACAACTGTAAAGGATTTATGAAAAATGCAATCCATCTCCAGAGAAAGAACTTATGGTGTCTGAATAAAGTTTGAAGCTACAAAAAAATAAATTAATTATTCACGAATCTATCTAGTCTAAAAAAATTTGTATAATTGGATTTATGAAAAATTATGATTACATGAAAAATTATAATTGGGCCATAAATCCCTTCATGGTCGCCATTCAAATGTAAGAATATTTTAAATGATTGGGCTAATTTGGGGAGGCTAATTTATGGAGGACTAATCTAGGACTTTTGACTATTTGGCTATCTAACTAATATTAATTTAATGTGGGCTGTTTATAAAGTTCCACCACACTGCTCCACTCCCAAATTGATAAGCAAAATATTAAGAAGCCTCAACTAAATAATCAAAGCAGAGTTTATTTATGAGATACTATTTAAAATTAAGAATACTGGTAAATAAAATGTACAACCTGCCTGCATTGCAGTGTGTCTCTTTCCACTGCATCTCTTTCCCACCTGCTGTGCCTGGAACTTCTAATCTTGTCCACCCAGTTCCTCTAACTTGTCCTTCAGCCTCCAGTCCTCCTGTTCTACCTTCTCCTGTGTCCTTGTAGCCCTGTCTCTTGTCTGCTGCCCCTCTAATCTTGTCAGCAAGCCTCCTGTCCTCTTCTCAGCCCCCCTCTGAGTCTAACCCCCAGGTCGGTCGGTCGGTCTGTCTGTCTGTCTGTCTGTCTATCTATCTATCTATCTATCTATCTATCTATCTATCTATCTATCTATCTATCTATCTATCTATCTATCTATCCATCTTTTATCCACTCAAATCTTGGGGCTTTTTGCACCCACACACCAAGCTAATCTGCCAGCCAGGGCTGAGGCTGGGGCTGGGGGTTACTCGAACATCAAGTGCCTCAGCACAGGCCTTGCCAGAGCCCTGGCCTGGACGAGCCCTGGATCTCTCCATTCTGGGCAGAGGGAGCCAGCGCTCCCCCCCACACCCCCCCCCCCCCAAGCCATCCGACCTGGAGTCCTGCACAGCCCACAGGGCTTTTTGGCTCAGCTGAAGCAGAGAGGGAGGGGCACCAGCTCCTCCTACACAGAAGAGACCCTGAGGGCCTAAGGCTTTCTAATCTCAGCCTAAAGATAGGGTCCCCAAATCAAAATAAATTCCCACAAAGCACGGGTTTTTTTAATTCCTTTCTCTTGAGTTTTCTTTTGCTGTTTTTCTTTCATAATGTGACTAATATGGGAATGTTTTGCATGACTACACATGCATAACTTATATTGAATTGCTTATGTTCTTAAGGTGTAATTTGAGAAAAAAATGAAATTCTTTTTTTTTCAGGGCAATGGGGGTTAAGTGACTTGACCAGGGTCACACAGCTAGTAAATGTCAAGTATCTGAAGCCGGATATGAACCCGGGTACTCCTGAATTCA
Source organism: Dromiciops gliroides (assembly GCF_019393635.1). Classification (NCBI taxonomy): domain Eukaryota; kingdom Metazoa; phylum Chordata; class Mammalia; order Microbiotheria; family Microbiotheriidae; genus Dromiciops; species Dromiciops gliroides. The sequence goes on from NC_057863.1 coordinate 383,353,424, forward strand.
AGGCTGGTGCTTTATCCACTGCACCACCTAGCTGCCCCCCCCCCCGCCAAAATAAAATTCTAAATAAATGGAGGGAAAAAAACAAAGTCGAATTAGTTTTATCAGTCAGTAGGTTTTCCAAAAAGTACTTTAAGGTTCTGTGATTTCAGATACCATCAGTTGGATCATTGCCTTGCTGAAAATAACCACATGCTTCCCAGCAGATCCTCTTACTGTTATTTTGTATACAGTTATTGCTGTTATTTTGTATACAGTACATTTCACTCTGCTTCAGTTCATTTAGGTCTTTCCAGGATTTTCTGATAGTATCCTGTTCATCATAACCTTTATATAGTACCTTAAACTTGACAGATGGAAATACATTTATTTTATTTTATTTTTCCTCCTTGACAATTCTTTAATCTGAAGTTTTGGGTTTTTTTACTGTTTTCTCTCACAACCTAGCTAATGAGGGAATGTTTTCCATGAGTACTCATGTATAACTTATTTTGAATTGCTTGCGTTCTTGTGGGTGGGGGGTGGAAAGGGAGGGAGGAAGAGAAGTTTGAACACAAAGTTTTTAAAAATTGATGTTAAAATTTGTTTTTACATATATTTTGGGAAATAAAATTCATTTAAAAGGGAAAAAAGTTTCTGTGATTTTATTGAGGCAGATAATCCCTCCACCAATGAAGAGTTCAAGTTTCCCATACCTCTCTAGGAATTGACACAGTAAATAGGTTGCTGGGCCTTGAGTCTGAAAGATATGCTTTTGAATCCATTCTCAATCATTTACTAGCTATGTGAATCTGAGCAAGTCACTTAACCTGTTTGTCTCAGTTTTCTTAACTGTTAAATGGAGATAATAATTAGCACCTCTCACAGAGTAGCCTGCATATTAGGATGGAGTGCTTAGTAAATATTTGTAACTCATCTTCAGCCTTAGTATAACATTTCATGATTTGATTTTTTTAAAAAAAATCAAAAACTTTGTGGACAAAAGGCTTTACTAATTGGAATCTTCTTTTATATGTACAATCAGTTGTCTAGGCCATACTGAATGATTTTTAAAAATTCTTTTTACAGATCTGTCATGACCTTGTGTAGATGCTTAGAATAGATGCTTAGCAATCTATATTTATATCCCTCTTAATTTTCTACTCTCTGTCACCTTTGGAATATTTCTTCATTTTCTATGAGTGTGTGGGGGGCGTTGCATGAAGCAGGATAAAGAGTGCTACGTTTGGACCCACTGATACCAATTTCAAATCCTACCCTTCACACTTATTAGTGGTATGACCTTGGCAAAGTTATTTAATCTTTCTGGAATTTTTTTCCATCTCTTAAATGATGGTGTTGGAAAGGATTGCCCTCAATATGCCTTCTTCTTCTAGATCTAGGATCCTACAAGCAAGTCAAGTAATTAGATAGACTTTTCACTTATAAAACCAAAATTAAATTGTCTTAAAGAGCCACAATATATTAATCCATTTCTATTCCAGAGTAGATGATGATTGTGAATACAATAAACTCTTTTTTAAAACTATGATTAAGGAGTTTCAGAGAAAACAAAATCTCACTTGCAAATACTATACATATTAATGAAATTTTAAAAATGCTAAAGTTAGATAATTATATGCTTCAAGATGTTTAAAAAGGCCACATTAACTGATACCTTACTGTGATATGGAGTAATTTGTTAATATGTGAGAAGGAATAATTAATTTTGTTTAAATTATTACAGCCAAGCATTGATTGTAGAGCTTATTAAAAGAAAGAAACATGAAAGTATTTTAATATGTTGATATTTATTATAGTATTATAGATAAGTTTCATAGAAGATATATTTCTCTAAAGTTGGAAGGGCCATCTTGCCTTACCTTCTCTCTTTTTTTTTTTTTGCGGGGCAATTGGGGTTAAGTGACTTGCTCAGGGTCACACAACTAGTAAGTGTTAAGTGTCTGAGGCTGGATTTGAACTCAGGTACTCCTGAATCCAGGGCCAGTGCTTTATACACTGTGCCACCTAGCTGCCCTTTACCTTCTCTTTTTGTTTGATGTCACCAATACCTAGTATGCTTTCCTTCTTCACATAATTCTAGTTTCACTTCTAGTACTAACTAAAGACCCACTTTATATAACCTCATTATTTCTAGTTGCATCTGTTCATTATTTCTAATTTAATGTGAATATAGCTTGTTTTGTATAGTTGTTTATATTCTCTCTCTCTCACTCTTTAGATCATGTTTCTTGAGATAAAGGACTATCTTTTACCTTTTTTGTATACCCAGTCTTAGCACAGTGTCTCCCACATCATAGGCACTTAATAAATGTATACTAAATGATTGATTAAGGAAATGAAAGCTCATGAAGGTTGAATAACATGCTTACTCTCACTTTGTCAGTAAAAGAGTTGAAATTTGATTCTAGATCCTCTAATTCTAGAGCAAACCCTCTTTCCATTATACCACATTCCCAACTAATGACAGTGGAGAAACAAGGAATGCTTAAATGACTATTTGGGGATAGATGAAGACAAAATTCTAAAGTTGGAAGAGATCATTTGGTGTTATCAATATTTCTTTGGAAAATGTTATTTTTTTCCTAAATCATTGGCAGTGGGGGAGAGGGGATAGTTATCCAGCCTCTTTTCTAATAACCTCACATTATAAGGTAATCACAATTTAATGGGGACGACTAATACATTTTAACATAGTTCAATATAACAAAATGCTTTAGTTTGAAACAAAATATTTTTCCTTTGACTTATATCCAGTATTCCTATACTGTAGCAAAGACAAAATCTAGTTATTTTTCTATCTTATATCCCATTGAAAATGTAAAGGCAGTCAATGTGGCTTCTTTTGCCCTACATATATACAATAGTTTTTTCAACTATTTCTTATCTAGCTCTTCAATTCACTACCCTAATCATTATCCTCTGAACTTATTTTGTTCATATAATTCTTGAAGAGTTGAAGTGTGGCATGAAGGGCCAAGTACTATATTCAAAGTAGATCTAAACAAGAGTCTTAATATACATCTAGATATGGTCTACATTTCTATTACTATAGCATAAGATTTCCTTAGTTTTTGTTATTATTATTGTGTGTTTGTGTTTTTGTTTTAACAGGCTTGTGACACTGTTGGCTTATGTTGAGCTTTTACTCAAATAAACTTCTTTTTTGTACGTGAATTTCTGTTAAACCAAATCAACCTCATAACCAACCCGTGTCAACCCTATGTTAAATAAGGTAGCCATGGAACCAGGTTAAATAATCAACATTTGGATTCAGAAAACCTAGGTTCAAATTTGGGCTCTGCCACTTACTAATCTTACTCAAGTGTAATATTCCGTAAGCTAAATGATATTACTGGATCTCATCTCCAAAATTTGTGAGGTTTGTATAAGATAGGCTCTGTGGTTCTACTCTGTTCTGTCCATGATGCTGTGTTTTTGTTGTTTTTTATTGTTGCTGTTGGGGTTTTTTGCTACTTGATGACAGTATTTCACATGTATCTCCTTTAATTTTAACCTCTCTCCCTCTAGTGCTTCATTCAAATATTTAAATTAGCTGTCCCTTTCAGTCATTTTGTTATAAGCAGATTCAACGATTCGCACTCTTTGATTACCATTGTTCACAGCTGGAAATCCCCCTTGGTAACGCAGAAGTCAATCTTCATTTCCTTGGCTTATTCATTAGAATATAACAAAAGACTGCTAAAGGTCATATGGAATTCAAGATGCACCATGTATATAATATTCTATCAATCTACTATTCTAATAATTCTATCAGAAAATAAAAAGATACTAGTTATCCATGTTGTGTTTTTATGGAACCCATGAAAATTCCTACATTTCATAACATTGTTTTCTAAGTGTTCTCAATATGCATTCAGTAACTCATTGCATAAATTTTATGATAAGTGGCAATTGATCTTATTTGTCTATGACATCCACAAGTTTATTATTTTTCCCTTTGAAAATTAGAACATTATTTGTTCCCTTTTATTAATATTTCACCTGTTCCACTCTCCCTGGTTTCTTAAAGATTGATAGTAATGAGTCTCAGTTCTCATCCCCAAGTTATTTGAATCCCTTGGAAGACAATTTATTTGGGTCTGGAGAATTTACCACATTTAGAGAAAATGGTCTCAAAATATAAGAATAATATTATTAATTTACAGGGAATACTAGTTTTCCAAATGTTTTCATATACAATTTCTCATTTTTTAGTTACTACATATCTTGTCCGATAGGCAATGGAAATATTTTACAAATGAATAAACTAAGGCCCAAAGAGCTTCACAGATTTTTTCAAGATAATATATCAAGAAAGTGGCAGAAATACAGCTTGAAGCAAATGTTATCACAATAAGTCTGGAATTTTTTCTACTGCACTATAACCTCTTCTTAGCTATTACTTGTTGACTTGAACTTCAGTTTCTTCTTTGTGTCATCTATTCTACCCTTTCCAGTTTGAAGAATCTTTTTCTTGATCACCAAATAAGATAGAAGTAATATGAGTAGTTTAGGATTCTGTATTATCTACTAATTTCATGCCATTTTCTGCAAGCAGCTAAGCTATCCTTTCTTTTACTCAGAGAATACCTTATAGGTTTCTTTTGTTATTAGTATTTTCTCTTAGCCCCAGCTTATTCTGAGCTTTGCCCTTTCCGATATATTTCTTAAGAGGTCTGGGAAATCTTTAGGATGCTTCCTTCATAATATGACCCTATTACCATCTTTTGTACATGTCCTTTTAAAATCTGAGCTCATTAAAGATCTTTATCTGCAGCTACATTGCTATGCTAAAAATGAATACCCCTTTTCTCCCTCATTAGGAATTTTTGAGACTAAGTAGAATTTAGTGTTGTAAAGCCTATATCTCTTGAGCTCTATGCCCTCTTTTCTCTGAACTTACAATGTCTTTTTTCCTTATTTTTATCACGTAAATCTGAGTATGCTCAGTATTTTCCCTCAACCCATAACAACACACACACACACACACACAAACAACTTTTTTGTTACAAAGTATAGGATGATAGGGACACATAAAAAGTTTTCTATGCAATACATAAGCTATGATTAAGCCTGAAACATTCTCCCTCTTTACCTCAATTACTTGGAATCTCTGTTACCATTTATGGTTTTCCTCCTTAACAAGTTGTTTTGTTTTGTTTTCCTGAATTGACCCAGTTACTTGTGCCCCTTAATGTTACTTTATGTATGTGTGTATGTGTGTATGAATACACACACATATTAGATACACATAGAATACATATATATGCATACACACATACATATACAAATAGAATATATATGTATATATATTTCAAATTTTATTTTCATATACCTGTACATAAATTGTTCCAAACAAAATTTTCTTTCCAAAAAAATTGATTCCATAAAGGGAAGTGTCATTTTCACTTTCGTCTCTTTTTTCCCCACTCCTGAGCACAGTGCCTAATACATAGTGAACACAATAAATGTTTGTTTGTTTTGTTGTTTGGGTTTTTTTTTTAGTAGAATTGAACATTCCAACTCTTCCACTTTGACCCTGGGACTTGCCATTCCAAAAGCATAACCTGAAGATTAAGCATTTGCAGAAAACTCTCCTCATTGGTCAAAAGTAAATACACTGATCATAGATGACAGGTAAAGTTGTGTAGAGATTGAAAAAGAAGAAATGTGCTCTTCTGGCTTCCACTTACATAGAGAAGACACATAATTCCAACTTCACTTCAAGTTTCAAAAGGGAAAGATTATGATATTTTTACTTCTCTCTCAAAGCTGGATCAAATCTGACCATATCAGTTCCCTAATGAATAAACTCCAGTACTTAAATAATACCTCTTGAATGAAATGCAAATGTTTTCATTTGATATTTAAAGTCCTTGACAACCTTTCCCCAAGACATCTTTATAGTATTAGCATTTAATCCTCCTAGCATAGCTACTTCAAACATAGCTTTCCATGCCCCAACTATATGTAATTTCCCTGTCTCTCCCAAATGTTTGGAATGTACAACATCTTCACATCTGATATTTAGAATATCTTTTTCCCTTCAAAAATTATCCCATGTAATTTTTTTCCATATAATGCCTTTCCTGATCCACCCCTCAATTTCCAGATCATAGTTTCTACCTTCTAAAAATAATTTTGTTTATTGTTTTGTATATATTCTCTTTGTACTTATTTGCTTGATATTTTCACCAATATAAGCATCTTTAGGATGAGGCCCACTTTAGTGTGTTTGTTTTTTTAACCTTTATATCCTTAGCAACTAGCACAGTTTCTGACAGATAGGTGTTGCTACAGAAATGATTAGTGAGTGATTGATTGAACATAAGGATAATTTTAAACTGAAAGAACATATGTTAATTATTAAATAGGAATCAAAATGGGCACAGTTAAAAATGCAAAGTGATCATTGCTTCAGGTTTTTTTTTACTCCATGTAGATGAAAACACTAATTATTACATGATATATTATAAAATAGAACTGAGCATAAAGTTGATCTGTGTTGGAATTCAGTCAAACATGTTTCTCAATGATGCTTAATTATAATATAATTTAACATAATTTGACATAATATAACACAGCACGAGATAATTTAATGTAATATAATGAAATATAACAATGCAATTACCATTTATATATTACTTTAATTTTTTTTTTACAACACCAAACTAGTGTGCTAATAGAACAATACATAAAATTATGGTGTGCTTTACAATTGTACAAAAGTATGGTTCTGTCAATTAGATTTTGTGAATATTTAAATTTATAATCTCTTGTTTCAAAGTGGTGATAGTTATATTTATGTAAATAGAAAATGTGTCTGTTCTATTTACTTTAGACTTGTAGTTTTCCACAAAATCGTTAACATCTACACAGCTATGATCAAGTTAATTCAGTGTTAGCAAATGGCAAACTAAAAAAGCAAGTACAATTGAACTAAACTGGTATTTCCTTTAGGAAAAATACCAGATAATTAAACCAGAATATTACAAATAAACTCATGTTACTTGGCTCCTGAATATCTCTTGTCTTACTATAGGACAGCTATTTGGTATTCTAGTTCCCTCATATAATTTGTTTGCTAGCACAATTCTAATTATTTGTTTAGGTAAAGACCTTTGTCTTTTAACATACACAATTTGAGAATTTTGAGATATAAGTATCATATACCCATAGGTTTCGAGTTGAAATCACTTTAGAAACCATACTTTTTGTTTTCCAGATTAAAAAAAAAAAACAGGGGGCAGCTAGGTGGTTCAGTGGATAAAGCACTGGCCCTGGATTCAGAAGGACCTGAATTCAAACCTGGCCTCAGACACTTGACACTTACTAGCTGTGTGATTCAGGGCAAGTCACTTAACTCTCATTGCCCTGCAAAAAGGAAAAAACAAAGGTAAGAAAGAAAAAGAAAAGTACCCAGAAAAGAGAAATAAATTTCCAAGGTCATACAGTGAACAAGTGGCAGGGATAGACCCTGACTTTTTTTTTTCTATTCCGAATTGACTATTCTTTTGACAATGCCCATCTAGAAATATGAATTTCTAGATGTCATGAGAAGGAGATTGATTTTAAACCCATCAAATTGGGTCAGGAAGTATAGGTTTATTATGTTAGGAATAGATACAAGTTTCATTTTCATTGTCCTGAACTGAGAAAAAAAAAAGCCAACTAGAGAGACTATGAAAAGAGTTGAGGAAAACTGACTTATAGCCCTTCCTCTGAGGAGAGTCATGAATGGGAGGGTATTGAAGGAAAACCAGACCTTTCCATTTGCTCTGCTGATGAAACCTCCTATAGGAATTGTTTCCTTCTATTAGAACATGATCCCCCTGATAGAAGGCTATCCTGCTTTTCTATCTGTATTTCTAGTCATTTATACTCTTTTTTTGGTGGTGGTTGTTAAAATGTAAGCACTAAATAATTACTTTTTGAGACAGGTAGGTTGTACAGTGGATAGAGAGCTAGCCTGTAGTCAGGAAGATCTTACTTCAAATCTAGCTAAAGAAACTTTCTAGCTTTGTGATTCTGGGTAAGTCATTTAATTCTCAGTTTCCTGATGTGTAAAATGAGCTGGAGAAAGATATGGGAAACCACTCCAGTATTTTTGCCAAGAAAACCCAAATGGGGTCACAGAGAGTTTAATATGACTGAATGATCACATTTTAAAAAATACTTATTTATTTAAAGAACTAATACAAGATAACACTAGGTCAGGGAAAGTAGCCTTAAGGAATCAAAAAAGAAAGATTTTTATGTTTTCGTTTCTTATTCTAGAGAAAAGAAATTAAGGTAAAATAATACCATGAACTCATTTCTGTACTGATTTTAGTAACCAATAACAAAGAAGTTAACCATTCTTGAATCAGTATAATGGGAATTTTCTCAGTAATACATAGCAGGAACATCTGGGAATTTGTTGTGGTTATTCAGTTATACAGTCTTGCCTTAGCATCCATGACCCCACAGACCATATTAATAGAGGTCCTTCTATCTTCCACTCTCTCCAAGTTAGTCCAAGCTCATGCTTTATATTTCCATGATACTATCTATCCATCTTATCCTTTGCCATTCTTTTTTTTTTATTTTGCCTTCAAACTTCACCAACATCGCGGCCTTTTCCAATGAATCCCATCTTCTCAATGTTCAGCCAAAATATTTAAGCTTCAGCTTTGATATTTGACCTTCTTGTGAATAGCATGAATCAATTGCTTTATGTATTGACTATTTTTATCTATTAGCTTTTCAAGGGACTCTCCAAAGTTTCCCCCAAAACCTAATTTGAAAGTATTGATTCTGTTGTATTCATCTTTCTTCATAGTACAGCTCTCATAGCTATACATTGTTGCTGGCAAAAAATAAATAAAAATAAATAAAACCCCCAAAAAAACCCCATAATTTTAATTATATAGACTTTTTTTGGCAATATGATATCTCTACTTTTTATTATACTATCCAAATTTGTCAAACATTTCCCACCAAGAAGCAGGGTTTTCTCAATTTCATGGTTGTGGTTGTTATCTGCAGTGACCTTTGAGTCAAAGAACACAAAATCTGATATTGCTTCCATTTATTATTCCTGTATTTGCCCAAATAAAAATCTAGAATCCTAGATTTTTAATCATTCAGTTGTCCACAGGTACATTTCTATGATGTCAGATGTTAGAAAGAAAAAATAAATATTCCTATTTTATCTCCCTATAAGCATCCTCTCTTCTAATTATAATCTGTATGTTTACAGGTATCTTTTCTGACATATATATATATATATATATATATATATATATATATATATATATATACCCACCCAAGTAAATTCTGACACCCTTCTAAAGTGTGTTCATCAGTTCTCTCTGAGGAAATATGTCTTTCATAGTATAAAGTCTAAATAGGGAGTAAGGAGAGTATTTTTGACAAACTCTCAGAACACAAACTCTAAACCATTTTTATAAGTCTGTCAAGGGAATTCCATGTAGACACCAGGGTAGTACATGCCAGTGGGGCTGATTGCAGGGTTAAGGTAGGGGTAGGGAATGCCATGGTGTAGGGACAGCAGTTATAGGTACAGGAGGAAGTGGACACCATGGTAAAGATGCTGGAGAGGGAGAACATCTTCAAGATGCAGGATACCAGAATCCTGTGCATTTCCATTTGCTTGAGGATACCCAGGCGTCCATGTAGCACTTTATGACCAGGCAGGATTTATAAGAGGAATCCTTTCTTACTTCAATATTAGGAAAAATATAAAAATAATAATGCCTATCAATAAGAAAAGCAAAAGAAAACCATAAGATTATTTTAATAAATGCAGAAAGAGCTTTTGCAAACATACAACCAATTCTATTAAAAACTCTAGTAAGCATATTGATAAATGAAGCATTTCATAAGCAATTAGTATCTATCTAAAACTAAGAGCAAGAATTTTCTGTAATGAGGATAAACTAGAAGGCTTCCCAGTAAGATGAAGGACAAAAAAAGCAAATCTATTTCTGCAATTATTATTCAATATTTCACAAGTAATTCTAACCATAGTGATAAGAAAAGAAAAAAAAATTTTAATTAAGAAATAAGCATAGGCAATGTGTAAAAATTAAAGCTATCATTCTTGACGATGTGACGATATATTTAGACAACCCTAGAGAGGCAACTAAAAGAAAAAAAACTAATTGAAACAATAAACAACTTTAGTGTATTTGCAGGATATAAAATAAACCCACACAAATCATTAGCATGCCATATAATGACAACAAAATCTTTTAGGAAGAGATAGATCAATTCCATTTTAAATTATTACAGACAGCAGTATTTTTGTTCATCCTCCATTTTTGAAGAAGACCAGTGACAATAGAAGGGTGATGTCCTGAGTTGGAAATCAATTGGATTTAACTGAGGCTGAGCTGTGGAAAATCATAAACCTCACGCTCTCTTCCAGAATCATCTGAGTCTAGTGGGAAGACATAGGTAAGGACGACTGGTGATGGCCTAGATGCAGTGAGAGACCATAGCCTTGTTAAGCTAAGGTCTTTCCCAGGTCTCAGTTTTTCTGGAGCAGTACTTATTCAGTAATGAAAGACTAAGTACAATGGGGGCAAAAGATGCCTAGTTTGCCTTCATAGAAGAGGCAGTCTGGGAGGGAAAGACTGTTAGTATTTCTGGCCAGAATAGAAACAATTGTTATTTCCACTGACTCTGAACCATCTAAACCCAAACAATAAGTGAATGAGGCTTGAGCTGAGACCTATTCTTAGCCAATCAATGAGATACATGGTTGTTTGGGTTCAAGGGAAAAGTAAATTGCTCTATTCTAAACCCAATGGACTTTATCAAAGCCCAGTTTTTCAGAGCTCTCTCTCAAGAAATCATAAGTGAAAACTACATCCACAGGATTAAAAATTTCTCCATTTGCTGTTATCAGTGGTTCCATGTATTGACAGTATGGTGCTGGCTGGTAGAGATCTTATGTTTTCTTGGTGTAAATGTCAGGCCAAATTAGCACAAGTATGAGAGAATGAATCCATACTTTGTTGCATCTCAGCCTGAGAGGCTGAATTGATTGTACAATCATTTGCAAACAAAATAATGTATTAATGATCCCTCCATTTTAATTTCGGTTTATAGCCTTTTCAAATTAAATAATTCATCATCAGTGTTGTAGCTGACTTTAATGCCATTTTCATCCTTGTTGAAGATATCTGACAACATTGCTGAAAACATCAGGCTAAAGAACCTGAGAGGAGGGGCAGCTAGGTGGCGCAGTGGATAGAGCACCGGCCCTGGATTCAGGACTACCTGAGTTCAAATCCGACCTCAGACACTTAACACTTACTAGCTGTGTGACCCTGGGCAAGTCACTTAACCCCAATTGCCTCACTAAAAAAAAAAAAAAAAAAAAAAGAACATGAGAGGAAGCATGCAGCTTTGCTTCATTCCATTGGTGAGTGGGAAAGCACAAGAGTATTGTTCATTATCCAGAACCTGAGCAAGCATACCTTCAAAAATTGATCTACATGGCAGCTAAGTGGTGCAGTAGATAAAACACTGGCCCTAGATTCAGGAGGACCTGAGTTCAAATCGGACCTCAGATGCTTGACATTTACTAGCTGTGTGACCCTGGGCAAGTCATTTAACCCTCATGGCCCCACAAATTATATTATATGAATGTAATAGACTACTACTGTGCAATGTGAGATGATTAAGGTAATGTTCTAAGAAAAACTGAGAATACATATATGAACTTATACAATGTAGGATATGTAGAACCAAGAGAACATTGTACTCAATATCAGCAATAACGTAAAAACTTAGTAACCCTCATCAATTTAATAATCCACAATAATTCCAAAGGACTCATGAAAAAAAATACTATCTACCTTCAGATAGAAATTTGATGAACTCAACAAATATTGAAACATGTTCTTTATTTTCATTTTCTTGCTTTTGGAGTTGGGGTAGGTCATGACTAATGCAGAAATGTGTTTTGCATGACTTCATAGGTATAATCAGTATATTATGTCTTGTTTTCTCAATGGATAGATTAGTTGCCTGATAGAATGGATAGATAAAGGGTAGCTTGAAGGAAGAAGAAAATTTGGAACTGGAAATAAAAATAATTTTAAAAATATTATGTAAAAGGGTATTTCATTATTTTTATCATCTTTGGAATTATAATAAAATATTCTAAAGAGAAGATTTGGGAATAAGAGTTCACTATTTCTTTAATTGGTCATCAGTTATGTATTTTATTATTTTTTTAACCTTAAATAGCAATATTTCTCTTAAGTATTGTATCATGATGGAATCTATTAGAGACCGTGTTTATTTTCTTTTCAATTTAGCTGGCCACAGTTCAGTTAGAGGAGCAGATGGTTGAGTCTTCTGTTTGACAATCTCTAAATCAAACACTTCCTTTAGTTCAAGTTTTCATTCATTTATTTAGGGATAAATTTATGCTTTCAATCTGAATTCATATACCATCAGTTCTCTCTCTGTAGATGGACTGCATTTTTCATAGGACCTTCCAAGTTGTCTTGGATCATTTCATTTCTGAAAGTAACAAAGTCCTTGACAGCAGATTATCTTATATTATTACTGTTACATTGTATACATTTCACATTGCATCTGATCATGTAGGTATTTCCAGGTTTTTCTGATAGCATCCGGCTCATCATTATTTTAATAGTAAACTAAATTTATATAGTACTTTAAAGAGAGATTTCCTTACAATAAACCCATGAGGTTGATTAGTGCAAGAACAGTAATAGAAAATATTTATACAGTACCTTATACCTGACAAAGAATTTTCTTCACAATCACCATATGTTTTGTCATCATCAACATCAATCAGTCCTCACCTTTCTCCAGGCCTCATCAATCCATCCATCCATCCATCCATCATCATCATCTTATATTACTCTTGACTCTGCTTCACAATTATTTTCAGTTACTATTGTTAACTCTTTCCCCCATCCCATTCCCTTTCCCATCATATTTACTCTATTATCTATTTTCTTTCATCCTATTCTACCTCAAAAGGGATTTGCTCCGGACTGCTCCCTCCCCCAATGCACCCTCCCTTCTTTCACTATTCCCTCCTTATCCCCTTCCCTTCCTACCTTCCTGCAGGGTTAGATAGATTACTCTGCCCAATTAAATGTGTATGATATTCCCTCCTTTAGCCTACTCTGATGAGATTAAGTTCTTTGAGCCAATTCTGATGAGTGTAAGTCTCATTCACTGCCCTGCACCTCCCCCATCCCCTGTCCACTCCATAAGCCCTTTCCTGTTTCTTTCATTTGGGATTTCACCCCCATTCTATCTCTCCCCTTTCCCTTCCCCCAGTGCAATCCTCTCACCCCTCAGTTTTACCCTTAAGATGTCATCATGGGACAACTAGGTGATGCAGTGGACATAGCACCCACCCTGGACCCAGGAGTAACCCAACCCAAATCCAGGCTTAGGCACAAGATACTCACCCACTATTTGACTCTAGGCATGTCACTCAACTCCAACCACCCCACACAAAAAAGGTAAACAAAAAATAAACGCTTTACAGATATCATTCCTTCATATTCAATTGCCACCTATGCCCACTGTCTAAATTTATTTATATCATCTGCCCTAATACTGAGAAAGTTCTTGTAAGGTCTAAAATTCTAGCTGTGATGTCTAAAATCTAATGAGTGGTTGCCTTAAATTAGAAACGTATAACACCAATCTTTGGGCATTAAGTATTGATTTATTAGGGGTTAGTAAAGAGAAACGTGTGGATAAAGAATGAAATCTCTCTACTCTCCCTATTCTTCCTTCTCCTGCCACCAAGATGAAGTCTGGAAAGCAAAAGACCTTTCTTCTCTGTAGCTTCTCCCAGATGCCCCTTGTGAAACAGGAAACAGGGCTGTCCACACACATAGCTCCAAGTTAATTGGCTGGTAACACTGATTGACAGGACCCACAGGGTGCAGAAACATCTTCCAGATGCCAATATGTCCTTCAAACCCCAGAAAGGTCACTTCCAGATACTGAAGTCACATGTTTTCTTTTCAGTGCAGAGCTCACAATGTCTCTTCCAGCAGGGGATGTCATTCCAATTCTCACATTCTTATGAGTTGGATGTATCATCTTCCCATGTAGGAATGTAAACAGTTTAACATACCTATTAATTTCTTTACCCTGTTTACATTTTTATGCTTCTCAAGGGTCTTATATTTGAAGGTCAAATTTTCTATTCAGTTCAGATCTTTATGTCATAAATATCTGAAAGTCCTCTTTTTTCATTGAAGTCCTATTTTTTCCCTTGAAAGATTATGAACAGTTTTGCTGAATATGTTATTCTTGGTTATAATCCCAATTCCTTTGCCCCCTGGAATATCATATTCAGGTCTTTTTCCAAGGAGATATTTCACACTGCCTTCTATTTTTTTTTATTCATTTGGATTTGCTTTGTTGTGTCTTGATTTATCATAAAGTCTTTAACTTCTGTTTGCTCAATCCTAATTTTTAAGGAATAATTTTCTTCAGAGAACCTTTGTATCTCCTTTTCCATTTGGCCAATTTGGCATTTCAAGCTGTTGAGTTTTCTCATGACTTTCCTGAATCATTCTCATTTCTCTTTCCATTTTTTCTTCTACCTCTCTTACTTTATTTTCAAAGTCCTTTTTGAGTGCTTCTATGGCCTGAGACCAATTCATATTTTTCTTAGAAGCTTTGAATGTAGGAGCAGTGATGTTGCTATTGTCTTCTAAGGGTATACCTCAATCTTCCTTGTCACTAAAGAAACTTTCTATTGTTTGCATATTTCTCTATATTTCATCTTGCCTGTCTTTTACTTGACTTTTAGCTCCTTCTTAAAGTGGGGCACTGCATCCAGGATGTACTGTCCCAAGATTCTGGGAGTCTAGAGTGGTATAAATTTAAGGCAGGGGACAGGTCCTTTACTCATCTGGCCTGTTCTCTGGTCTGTAGATAACCCCAGGCCAACTTGCTAATTAACCAGGCAGCAAAACTTTGTGTACTATGGTTGTTAACTCCTAAGAGCCCCTCCCCAACCTGGGTCACTGTTACTCAAGACTACTTCCTGGTCATCAACAGGGGTGAAAAACCCACATGCTGCCTCAGTACCAGCAGAGACCCCTGTAATCTCCCCCCCTCCCTCCCATCAACTGCTCAGCCCTCTCATCAGACTGTGAGCTTAGTTCCAAAAGACACTGGCACTGCAGTTGATTCAAAGGCTCTAGGGTTCTCTTTTCCTGGCTTGGCTTGCCTTGGATTGGATCTGTGTCAGCATGACCTCGGAGTTGGGCTCCACTCCCACCCTGGCATAGCAGCCCCCTCCTGCTGACCTTCTCAGCCATCTTTGGCTGGAAAAAATCTCACCCTGTCCTTTTGTGGGTTCTGCTGCTCCAAGTATTGTGTTATAGCATTATTGGAAGGGATTTGGAGGGATTTGGTGAAGAGCTCTGAGGAGTCACTGCTTTTCCTCTGACACCTTGTTTCTGTCCAGGAAGTCCCCTCCTGTATCTCTTCTTGAGATAGTAATATCTTTAAATTAATGCCCTCATTCACCCCATTTTTTTCTCTTTTGATTTTCTGCCTTATCCCATGGGATGAAGAAAACCTCCAACACCTCACAAACACCTCCTACATTTCAGATTTTGTTTCTGTTTGTCCATTTATCTCCCTCTCGGTGCTCATTTTTCTCCATTAGTTCACTCCCCAATTGGGCCTCACAATATCCTTTTAGTTGCCAAGGAATTCACTCTGCCAGTAGTTCTCTGTAAGTGTGTCTGATCCCCCTTATTAGATTGCAGCTCCTCAAGAAGAGAATCCATGTTTTATTCATACATAATATGGTGTCCAGCTTCTGCCAGGCAATTAATAGATGTTTTCTGACTTGAATTGAATATGCGCATATTGGACTGTCTTTTCCTCAGGGCTTATGTTGTCATTGTCACTGCCATCCATCATCACAATGGAAAGAACCTTAAATTTGCAAGTTGGGAGGTGGTCAATCATAGGATCATAAATCTAAAGTTAAAAGGCACCTCAGAGGCTGTTTAGACTCTCCACTCAATTTTACAGTAGAGAGAAGATGACATATGGGAATAAGCATCAGAAACAAGATTTGAACCATAGTTCTCTGACTATACAGCCATTGGCCTTTTCAAAATACCATAATCTAATATCACAACCTAATACCCATGCCATTTCATTCAAGTCACCGAAGTCTCACCTTTTTTTTCCTCTATAAAACAAGAATAATAATACCTAAACTAGCTACATTAAAATGTTGTAAACAAATGCTGAAAGCTATCTCTACATGTAACTGGAAAATAATAAAATACTTTTATTTTTAAAAATGTTGTTTTGAGAAAAATGTGCTATGGAAAGCATTAAATGTAATAAATGTGTAAATGTGAATAGCAGTAGTTGTTGTTAGCAATACCATAAAAAACAAACAACAAAGATCATAAGTATCAGACTGCATAGGATTCAAGCCAGACACTGGAAAGTGAGAACTATAGAGACGTAGTTTCCTGTTGGATATCACTTAGTGTTTAGGGAGACACGTTTCCTTTTCTAAGCTGTAATATACTCATGCTTCTTTTCCCTTATAGATCTCCTAAGGGGATAAAGCAGCTAGGTGATTCAATTAATAGAATGTTGGGTCTGGAGTCAGGAAAACATAAGTTCAAATCTGACTTCAGATACTTACTAGCTGTGTGATGCTGGACAAGTCACTTAACTCTATTTGCTTCAGTTTCTTCATCTGTAAAATGAACTAGAGAAGGAAATGACAGACTACTCCAGTGTCTTTGCCAAGAAAATCCTAAATGGGATTATGAAAAGTCAGTAACGACTGAAAGCCTGAATGACAACTCTTAAAGGATTAAACGACTAAATGTACTAATTTGCTCACCAGGAAAAACATATATGACTGAGGAAAATAAAAGGAGTAGAAATAATAGTCTTTATAAATTTACAGTATTATTAATTTCAGCTTGTTTCCCTATAGAACAAACACACCTAACTTTTTATCCCTTTACTCTGTATCTCCTCATAATGGTCTTCCTTTCTTCTTAGCAAGTAGAGAATACTTCCTTTGGAATAACATCATTCAGGGGCAAGAGTCTCATGGCCATACATGACCATATCCTTTTGTACAAGTCTCTTGCTTTTGTCTAGTTTGGTCATGCCAACTGTAAAATATTCTTGGGATAATTAGTCAATCCCCAACATTAAAGATTCCACTATAAATATAACTCCAATGGAAAAAGGGGACAGATTCCCTTTTCTGAAAAAGTTTGCAGTTTAAAATGGGGAAAGGAGACTCAATTTAGTCTTTTCCTAATTTTTCAGCTTTAGACCTAATTCTACTTCCTGAAATACTAGTCATTTTCAATCTTGATATTCATCTTTTCCTTCTCAGAATCTGAATATTCCATTTTTGTATCTTTCACATATATAAGAAGTTACCCAATTCTTATGTTAAAGAGAATTAAAAATAGAATTTCATATTCAATTTTAATACCTGCTACTAAAAAAATCAACTTTCTTATGACAACACTTAAAGAAAGGCACAAAACAAACCAATTCCAATTTCAGTTTTCTTCCCTCTTTCAGTTTATCATGAATGGATGTAATAAACTGTTAAAGGTACTAAAATTAGAGGATAAAAGGAAATGGAAACATAGAATTCCATGAATGAACAGAGTTCCTGAATAATGGAGTTAGGTTATTCCTGCAACCTGAAATAACATTAGAAAGTGAAGGTATGCTTTTGGCGGGGGGGGGCATTTGAAGAATATGTAACAACTGTATAATCATATTAGGAATATGAAAATTCCAGTGCTTGCTCAAACCTGGACCAATGAACATAAGAAAGCCAATTCTAGTTCTGACTTTTAGGATGAATGTGGGTGTGAGATAGGTGAATGATTAGGGAGGCATGATATAAAATAGAAGACATTAGCATGGTAGTTGGCAGTCTTAGCTACTGTTTGTTCTTCAGTGAACTTTTTAGCTTAAAAAGGCTTTTCTCAGTCCTGACAAAAGCAACTGATTCTTTGCCTAGCAGAGCAGCAATTGCCTTACAAGACGTATGTATGTGTCCCATTGCCACTGAAGCCTTTCTTTTCATCTGCTGATGGCCTCAGGGTTGCCAGGGAATTGTCATCTCTAGTATCACTGCTTATTAAGAAGATGCTGTCAAGTGAGCAGAAAAGTTAGAATAAATTTATGATTATGAGTCTTGATCGTGCTCAGTGGGAGTCTGACTGTGAACAAGTTCAAGAAGTTTGGCGGCCTAAAGCTGAGAATCATAGCATCAATCTAAGAGAGGAATGTTATCACAGTGAATATGCTAATATTTTTAAAGAAATCTGAAGAACCTCAGATTTCCACTTACTTTCAACTCATTTTTAATCTTATTTTTTATGTCATCCCCAATACATAGGTCCTTGTTACATCTTATCATTGATAAAAAATATCTGCAATTCTAATAATGATTTACATACTTTCCCTTTTTACTATTTTTAAAGAGAGACTAATGGTCAACATATTAATAACATTGGATAATCACAGTATATTAGATAATTGTCATAACTATTGATAGTTTAGCAATGCAGATATGTTGTTAATATTTTGCAAACATCACATCAATATGACCATTGTAATTTACTTTTTAAATCTCAGTAGCCTGTATCTGAAGAAAAATTTCTAAATGATATTTCACTTTAAAAATCAAATATAAGATAAAGTAAAACCATAAATTTGAGCCTCCAGAGCAGGAATATTTAACCGTTTTTCTTTCATGGATACCTTTGATATTCCAGTAAACCCTATGGAATATTTCTCAAAAAACTAATGCATAAAATAAAATGCCCAGGATTAAAAAAAGGGAAACCAATTGTATTGAAATACAGTAATATACATGTATGAATATATCTGTGTATAGATGTTTTGTGCGTTTGTATCTGAACTCTATGAGATGTGTGTGTGTGTGTGTGTGTGTGTGTGTGTGTGTAATGTACACACAGAGTTTGAGGATAAGTTAAGACCCATTAATCTAAAGTTAAAAACAGAAAAGAATGGTAATGGTTGTATCACAAAGGGAATCTATTTTCATGGACATGAAACAGAATTAGAACTATGGTTAACTAAACGAGGCAGAGCCACATGAATATACCCAGGGGGATGCAAAGAGGGGAACATCTTAATATGATTTTTTATCCAATCACAGCATGTGCATTTGGGACCAGAAAATACAATTCTCAATGGCAAATATGTATTTATTTCATGATGCTGACTCAGATGTTTTGAAGTCTCAAACCTATGCTAAGGAACAAATGGCATATCTGAGTGGGTCTATTCCAAATTAAAAAAAAAAAATTTAAGAGTAGAAGGAAGGTGGAGTAGAAAAAAATGCTGCCATTTCAAAACACTGATGAGCTAATAATAAGGGTGTTGATTGATACTCTAAAACTTCAAGATAGAAAGAAATGGGGCATGAATGTAATTGCTACTCTTCAATTGAGAAGTGAAGCTTCAATATACATTAGTTGAGATATCCTTGGTTACATGATCATTCATAGTTCATATCCATGTTGGAATTAAAACATGTACATACATATATGCATAGATATACATGTGTACAGTATATATCTTATATATATGTGTATATATGTGAATGTGTCTATACACACACCTCTCTTGGACAATCTAGCAACTATTTTAGGTTCAGAGAGGATCATTCAGTCTATTATACCACTGTGATGGTCTCAAATATAAAGAATCATAGTATAATTTTCAATTAATCCTTATAGCCAGAATTTATATAGTATTTTAAAATATTTGTAAATATTCTACATGTATTATCTCATTTGATTATTACAACTATTCTGTGAGATATATTCTGTTATAAATCCCATTAGACAGATAAATGCAGTGAGTTATAGAGAGGTTAAGGGTTAAGTAACTTGTCCAAGGATCACATAGTTAATTTGTGTCAGAGAGGCAAGATTTCAACTCAGGTCTTTTAATTGTAAGTCCAACATTCATATATTATGCTACCGAGCTAAAAAATAAGAGTAATACATAATCTAATACGGCATCCATCTATTTGCTTGGGTTTTTTAACAGTAGGAATATTATTTTAGACTAAATAGATGTAATAATGAGAGTCAGTTATTCATATTCTCTTCCTTCCTGCCCTACCCACCCCCACTCTTGATACCAAGTCCAATTTAACATCAGCTAAGAAGTAATGAGGATAATGAAATATTATTTCATTGCTATTAACATGTAAGAAACAATTAAATACAGTTGGGAAAAAAACCTAAAGAATATTGGACATAAAAGAGAACTTAGAAAGCTTTAATTCAATCCCTGCTTATTACAGAAGAAGGAACTGAGCTCTTTAGAGGAGAAGTGGCTTGGGTAAGGTCTTACAATTAATAACAGAATTCTGTTATTAATGGTGAGGAAGTTGTGAGGAAAAATCAAGAATAGAATTGTATTAAGGAAATCAACAAAGCACCAATATAATCAATTCAATAAAAATCAGCTGGAAACTAGAAGAAAAAGAAAATTGAAGATAGTCTCGGTGAAGGAAATGCCAAATATCAATCAAAGATTTTTCTTTATAGGTACCATGTAATTGTTCTGCATGATATCTTGGAACTGGTAAATAATAATATTGTGTTAATGATGCCATACATTATTTAAAGGGTCTTATGGACTCTAAGACAAAAAGATTAGCATCAGAGGCCTCCTGAATATTGGAAAACATTAGTTTTATTGTTTGTTTCAGTCTTCTTCTGACTGATAGCCTGGCATTGTAAACCACATCAGAAAGAAAGAGTTGTTTGTTTCTTTGTTGTTTTCCCTTAATTCAGTGCTGATAGTTGGTCTTCACTTTTTGCAGGTTTGGTAAAATGTTGGGAAATATATCTCCTGGGTTTCATCTTTCTGCTAAGGGCAAAAAAGATAATACTTAAATTAAAGACAGAGGGACTTCACATATGAGTAAAATACAACTATAGATATATGCACATGTATGTATATACACATATTATTTGGACTCCTGAGAGAATTATGGTTAAATACACACAGACTAATCAATAAGCATCAATTTGGTAAAGAATCTGTTAACAGGGGCCTATAAAATCTCTGTGATCATATTCACCAATTTGCTCATATTAACTGCTTAATCTTGATTTTATATTAATGAAGAATAAGTTGGTTATAATTTCTGTAGAAATTAGACCATTACTGATTTTGTCATATAAGGCCACAATATGCTGCAATAAGATTTGCTATAACTGTCGCTTCTCTAGCCTTCCCTGATGTAAAGCTATGTGCATATTAATTGAATCTGAACAGATTGTTCTTACCAAATACAAAGCTAATTTCTAACAGCAAAGAGATAAGAGAAATGCATCTTAAACTTCCAAATAGATATTCTTTTCATAGCTATCCTATACTACTTGTGTTCTTTATTATAGCTGAAAATGTAGGTAAGTAGAGCATTGAGGAAAAATACATAACACAAATTCCTAATCAGAATTTATTCATCCAAGATATGAAGAACCAATTGACCACAGGAAAATGAATTTCTGAAGGGGATAAATTTGCATAAATACAGCCTGTACAGTGTCATCTTTCCTTCTTAAGTGAAAGCCTTTTAATTTGCTAAAATATTGTTGGCTTTAAAAAAAAAGTGTTATTTATTCTTTACCTTTTTTGGAGAGGGTAAGGAAGCAGCACTGTTGGAATGGTCATATAAATAACATTCAGTGACCCTTGTTTGTCACTTTTTAATTTAATAAAACCATAATTTTAATTGTATTATGCAAAATTTTATGTTAAAGGTCAATAGAATATTATTTTCCTGTTAGCATTTACTTAGCAAAGCTAATGAGAAGCAAAGAAGTGTTTTTAACAGGTGCCTGTCTAACTGTATTAAAGGTGCCCATACCATAGTACTTTCCATGTAGGTAATATTTTGTTTTCAAAAAATACTCTTTCTCTTTCTCTCTTCTTTCCTCCCTCCCTCCCTCCATATATATATATGGGTATGTATATACATAAATATATAAATGTTTTATGATAGTTTTGAATATATATATTATACTGACAAGTATGTTTTACCATTGTTTATTATATATAAATACGTATGTTTATGTGCACATATGTGCATATATTTGTATACATGGATGTCTGTATACCTATGCATATGTATATTGCAAACATACATATACATACACATATGCATATACATGTACATCTACATATTTACACAGACACACACCTTACTGTTTGATAAACACAAAGATACCAGATATTGGGATAAGAACTCAGTATTTGACAAAAGTTTTTAGGAAAATTGGAAATTAGGCTGTCATAAACTAATCATAGAACAGTATATTACACTGTATAACAAGTTAAAGTGAGGGGAACTAGTCATGCTTTATAAATTAAGAATATATCATAACCAAATTATGGGAGCATGAAAAAAAATCAGATGTATAGATAAGGGAAGAGTTCATGACCAAACAAGAGAAACAAAGGATCATCAGAAGTAAATTTGACATTTTGATTACTTAACAAAAAAACAATTTAGCCAATATCATAAGGAAAGCAGGAAGCAGGGGAGGGAGGGGATATTTCCCCAATAACTTTCTCTGAGAAACATCTCATTTCTCAAATAAATAAAGAACTGAGCCATTTTTTAAATAACCATTCCCTAATTTATAAATGGTCATCGAATATGACCAGGCAGCTTTCAGAAGAATAACTCAAAGCTATCAATAGTCATATGAAAATGTTCTCAATAGCTAATTATAGAAATGAAAATTAAAACTCTTCTCTTCAGTTGTCTGTAAGGTGCTTGGTTCTTCTTTGGAAGCTAAGGCCACGTTGGGGTGAACCCTCACTTCAGCCGGCGGCTAGCACCACTACAAACAAGTTTCTCCTCATCCATCTCCCGAAATGGCCGTCTCGGAGCTCGCTTGCATCTACTCTGCTCTCATCCTTCACAAAGATGAGGTTATGGTCATGGAGGACAAAATTAATGCCCTCATTAAAGCAGCAGGTGTAAATGTTGAACTGTTCTGACCTGGATTATTTGCAAAGGCCCTGAACAATGTAAACATTGCTAGTCTCATCTGCAATGTAGGAGTTGGTGGACCTGCCCCAGCAGCTGGTGGTGCTGCCCCTGGTGGAGGTGCTGCTCCTGCTAGCACAGCTGCCCCAACTGAGGAGAAGAAGAAAGAGGAAGCAAAAAAAGAAGAGTCTGAGGAGTCCGGTGATAAAATGGGCTCTGGTCTGTTTGACTAAATATATTTTTTGAAACATTAAATAAAAAGCTTAACTAAAAAAAAAAAAGAAAATTAAAACTCTTAGATACCACCACACACCCAGCAGATTGGCTAACATAACAAAAATTTGAGTGATGCAGACTAGAGGTGATGTGCGAAAATGGGTACATAATGCACTGTTGGTGGACCTGTGAACTGGTGCTATCATACTGGAAAACAATTTGGAACTATTTCCAAAGGGGTATAAAACTGTGCATACCTTTTGACCAAAAAATATAGCTACTAGATCTGTACCACAGAAAGATCAAGAAATAGGAAAAGGACAAATATGTAGAAAAATGTTCATAGCAGCTTTTTTTATGGTGGCATAGAATTGGAAACCAAAGAGATACACATCAGTTGGGGAATAGCTGAATAAGATGTGGTATATGATTATGACAGAATAATATTGTACTTTAAGATAAGTGATGGTTTCAGAAAATAAATAAAATCTGAGAAGGCACATATAAGATAAAGCAAAATGGAGTGAGCAGATCCAAGAGTACTATCTACATCATTGCAGGAATATTATAATGATAATCCATTGAGAAAGACTTAGCAACTCTGGTAAGTATAGTTATCCTAGTGTAGAAATATTTTTGAATTGACTAGGCCTAATTTGGGGGGGCTAAAGCTGACTGGGGTGCTTAATCTGGGACCATTGACTAACTGGCTATCTGACTGTCTATTAATTTAATATGGGCTGTTTATAAAGTTCTACCACACTGCTCCCAAATTGATAAACTAAAGATTAAGAAGGCTCTTAACTAAATGATCGAAGCAGAGTTTATTTATGAGATACTATTTAAATTAAGAATACAGGGAAATAAAATGTACAACCTGACTGTGGCACTTCTCTTTCCACTGCATCTCTTTGGAACTTCTTGAGTACAACAGGGCCTTAGCTGCCTCTTGCCTCAGGGTACTTTCACTTTTATTCTAACACCAAGCCCCTTTCACTTTGTAAATTCCCCTGCTTCTAACTTTCCTCTCCTTACTGCCACTGCTGAACCCCTGTGTTTCTCTCTCACCGTCCTTCTGTCTGTCTGCTCTGTCAGTCTGCCTTTTGGCCTCTCTTTTCCCTGATCCTAGTCCTTCTTGTCTTGTCCTGTGTCCTTGTAGCCCCATCTCTAGTCTGCCCCACTCCAACCTTTCTAATCTCATCAGCCGCTGCTTCACCTCTTCTCTGCCTTGTCTCATCTGTCCAAACCACTCTGTCCTTGTCCGCCCTCATCCATCTGAACCTCTCTAATCTCCTCAGCCCCCCCCCCCCAATCTAACTCCCAGATCCCTCTCCTTGTAGTCCGTCTTCTCCAACCTTTGCCATCTCTTCAGCTGCCTCTAGTCCTCTTCTCGTCTGTCTCCTCCTTGCTGTCTAACTCCCAGGTCTATATATACCTTTCTTATCTCCACTCAAATCTCAGGGCTTTTTGCGCCACCACAGACCAAGCTAATCTGCCAGCCAGGGCTGCGGCTGGTGGCGGGGAGGGGTGTGTGGGGGGGTGCGCTCCAGCTTTACTTGCCTCAGCACAGGCTATGCCAGAGCCCAGCATCTCTCAGATACCTCTGCTCAGGTCAGAAGGAGCTGGGGGCTTTTTCCCCCCCAGCTGTCTGACCTGGAGTCTTATACAGCCAGGCTTTTTGGCTCAGCAGAAGCTGAAGAGGAGGGGCACCAGCCCCTCCCACACAGAAGAGACCCTGAGGGCCTAAGGTTTTTCAATCTCAGCCCAAAGGTAGGGTCACCAAATCAAAATAAATTTCCCCACACTAGGCAATGCCAAATGAGTATTGATGAAAAAATACAATCCACCTCTGGATAGAAAACTTATAGACTGAGTACTGATTGAAGCTTGTTTTTTTTTTTTCTCTCTTCATTTTTCTTCCTTTTTTTTCATAACATGGCTAATGTGGAAACAATAAACAAATAGACAAATAAATAAATTGGCAGGCAGATAAATAAATAAATAAATGGATGAATGAATGAATAGATAAATACATAAATAAATGTTGTTTTATTCTTGTACAACTCTTAATCAGTCTCCTCACTTTTCTAGTCTTCAGTTTCCTCATCTGTAAAATGAGGGAATGGGACTAGAAGACCTATGAAGTTTGTTTCATCTTTCTCTGTTTTATTCTGTTATCCTCAAAATAAAACAAAGCATCCTCCTGACCAGGAGAAGCATAGATTATGTTAGCTTCTTCAAACACACTACTTCTATTTTATATAACACAATATATCTCTTCTATACCGAAAGACATCAAGATACATATGTTGAATTTTCTGGCAATAGGTTTCATCATTCTCTTTCAAGGTAGTATGATTTAAGGAAAGGTATGTTTACTTCTTTCCTGGCCTGTGCTCTGGTCTGCAAGCAAAAACAGGCTTACTTTTCTGCCCTGGAACTTTGAACAGAACCCCACTCCACTGTGGCCACAAGCTGCAGTGTGCTTGTGCTCCTCTCCTACCTGAGACCACCACCCAAGGCTGTGACCTGGATCCTAGTATGATCAAAACAACAGAGTCCTGCCTCAGTGCTAGCAAAGAGATCCCTGTAATCTCCTTCTAGCCAATTGTTTGACACCCTTAATATATGTGAGTTCAGTTCCACAAGTAGTTGCTGCTACTGCTGATTCAAAGGCTCCCGAGGCCTGCTCCTGGTTTGCTGGGGCTTGGTCTGTAATGGCATGGTCAGCGCCATTCTCACCCTGGTGCAACAGACCTTTCCTGCTGACCTTCCAAGTTGTCTTTGACTGGAAAAATAGTGCACTCTTTTTTTGTGGATTCTACTGCTCCAGGAATTGTCTTATGGTATTATTTGAAGGTATTTGAAGGGGTCTTGGGGAGAGCCAGGCAAGTCACTGCCCTTGTCCTCCATCTTGGCTCTGCCCCCTAGAACCTTAGGTTTCATTATTCTCATTAGTATTTCATTATTTTTCTCACTGCAAACTTTTCTATGCTTTTATAATGGCTACTTAAGAGATTCAGAGAGAATACCTTATAATTGGGTAAAGGTGTTCCTGTCACTATTGAAATCTGGTATCCTTTAAATTATTAACTAATCTTTTCACACCATGTGTAATGGCTGTGTCTTATCCTCCCAAATAGATGAGGAGCTTATTGTATGCAAAACTATGAGCTTTCCTTGTAAAGGGAAGCTAGATGGTACAGTGGATTAGTTCTGGCACTGGAGTCCATAGCTGTGTGACCCTGGGCAAGTCACTTAAACCCAAATGCTAAAAGATGAAAATATCTGAGACCAAGTCCAGTTGTTCTCATATATATCTTGCCAATAGACCTAGATGGCTCTGGAGAAGAGAGCTCACTGAAATCAAGTCAGTGCAAGTCATGACTTCACCCCAATGCCATGTTCCTTCTCTTGATAAAGTCTTTGCCTCTAAAAATGCATTTTGCATTTTGTTTTGCAACTCTGAATAACTGATATAATAATGTTGTCTTTTTCCCCTTTTTCTGCCTTTGCATCCTATTTACCTTTGTTGGATGAAGGAATCTATATACTGCACTTGTATCTGAATATATAGCTTCCAATATTATTTCTGTCTTTGATTGTTAAAGTTCTGCCTAAGCAATATTTCATTAGGATTATCCTCATGGTTCATAATGGAGGTATTATGGTAACAATAAAACATTTAAGTTACTGTTCAAGACAACTATAGAACAGCTGTGACAAGGCAGGACAAGATTGATAGTCAAGTCAATTGTACAGATGGTAATTGTTATGAGTTCAGAGGAGTAAGAGATCATTTCAGATTGCTATAATCAGAGCTTCATAGAGAAAATGTCATTTGCTTTAGATCTTAAAGGTTACAAAGGAGTTGGCAAGATATGGAGAGCTAGGGAGGGCATTTCTGACATTAAAACAGCATTAACATAAGTTGACAGAATACTAACCATAATTATCTGCTGCTTTTTCAGGGCATTGAGGGTTAAATGACTTGTTCAGGGTCACACAGCTAGTAAGTGTCTTGTGTCTGAGGGTGGATTTGAACTCAGGTCCTCCTGAATTCAGGACCAATGCTTTATCCACTTTGCCACCTAGCTGCCCCTCTGTTGCTTTCTAATAGCTAAGTGCTGATACTTTCATTGTTTCATTGACCATCGAATACTAGGCTAATAGATTTTTAGCCAAGATGGACCTTAGATATGTTTAATCAAGCCCATCCCTTATTTTAAGGCTGTGCAGAACAAAAGTTGTGACTTACCCAGGTTCACACAGCTTAATAAGTATCTGAGGCAGAATTTTAACCCAGTTTCTCCTGACTCCATGTCTAGTGTTATAACCAATATACTATTATACTTCACAGAAGCGGAGAATGTTGGAAATTAGAATTCACTTAGGATTATTTAGTTCAAGTCCGTTACTTAATAAATGGGGGAAGAAGCCTAGGTAAGCAATAGAGTTACTACAAATTAACTATTGAGTTTGTGGCAGATTCACGGCTCAAATGTAGCATCTCCTTTCTACTTGGCCTATAGTTAAGTCATTGTCCAAAATAGCTATTGTTTTGTTGTTGTTGTCCTATTTTATAGATTTTGGATTGCTTTATGAAAATCCATTCTATATTTATGAAAGTTAGCTTGACCACATATAAGTAATTTTTCTCTCTATTTTCCCCTTGGTTAGCTACAATTGGTAGACCCATAAAAGACAGAATGAATGAAGATTAATAGAGTGCAATACTCTGATCACTGCTAAGACGTTCTAACTCCACTTAGTAAATATTTACTTGGAAACATGTAGAATGGACTAAATTCAGGTTAATTTCAGTGTCATGTGTTATTCACTATAAGGTAGAAAATTAGATGCTTGCTTGATTTCTTACCATATGGATCAGAATTTAGATCTCATTTTAACCCTAAATCTGATTTCAGTCATTTAGTTGACAAACATTCATAAATAAATTATTTTATGCTTGGTACTGTGATAATCACCAGGAATACAAAGAACATTGAATATATGGCTTACACAAGACAACAAGTAAAGTGAGGACAACAATAATATGTGATGATAGCAATGAATAAAGCATCCTTAGTTAAATTTTAAGAAATATTAAAAATAATTCTCATACTACATAAGTATTAACATGATAGATATGTGAGGGTCAGCATGGTAGAATGAATAGTGTGCTGGCCTTGGACTTAGGAAGTCAAAAGTGTAAGGATTGCCTTCAATGCATGTTGTCTGAGTGACTCTGGCTAAGTCACTTAACTATTTCATACCCCAAGCAACTCTCTAAGGCTATATATTGCAGAGAAATTTATGATCTTCATTGGTAGAGAGAGTTTCCTTAGATGGAATTCCCTATAACAATAAAATCACAGGTCTGGACTGACCAAAAATCTCATTTTTTCACTGTGTGTGTGTGTGTGTGTGTGTGTGTGTGAGAGAGAGAGAGAGAGAGAGAGAGAGAGAGAGAGAGAGAGAGAGAGAATATATATATATATATATATATATATATTTTTTTTTTTTCTCCTTTCGAGGAGACATGATTCTAAAGACGAGGCCTATATGTAAAGGAAGTCTGTATTCAGATCAATATAGAATACTCAATGGCCTAATGAATAAAATCTTAATTGAAGCAGACTTACAGTTTCACAATGAGGAACATGTTTACCTCGCCTAGAATCTTCTAGGTCACTTCTTAATAATATGTACCTGTGCTTCTGCTTGTCCAGATATGTATTGCTTTTTGTTTAATTCCTGTGTTTGATTAGGCTTCTGTCTGTTTTTGTTTGTATAGTATGCCTAACTTTGACTCTATTTCCTAAAAAAATTTATATGCATGTCATATCCTGTCTGGTAAATTATAATTACCTGGACTATAGTAGTTGATACATTCATTTTTATTTATTTTTGTATCCTTATCACCTTGCATATAATAAATGTTTAATAAATACTTCTTAATATCATAGAATTAGAGCTGGGAGGCACATTAGATGCCTTCAGATCTAACCTCTTCATTTTACACATGAGGAAATTGGGACTCAGAGACATTAAGCACTTTGTCTATCATCATACATTAATCAGTATCTGAAGTGACATTTGAGTTCTGACCTTCCTGATTCCAAGGCCTGTACTCTCTCTATGCCATTTAGCTGCCTCACATTTATTTAATAATTTCTCAATATTTTTGAATTTCACATAAGATGCTCTTAACAAATATGAATTGAATTAAATTCTTGGAACTCTCAAGTTCTTTGTCTGAAAACTCTAGGCTCTCCCATGCTAGGTGCCCAGGTGTGTACTTTATTAGTCTATGAATAGCATGACTCCCTGTATCAATCGTGACCTGCCTCCATCTCTCCCCATGCATGGAATGTTCTGATCCCTACTTCTCTGAAAAAGAATTTGGAAAGTTTCCCAGGTCTACATTGCATAAGCTTAAGGCAGTGTAGTGATAATTAATAAAGTGCCAGACAAGATAATTGCAGGAGCTGTAAAAGATACTAAAATGTTGTTACCAAGGGACAAACCTACCTGTGAAGGTGTAAAGTTAATGGGTAGTAGGAACATCACATGGAAAAAATGTGGGGGAGAGGTGAGATTTCCTTTATATTATCAAAATTTAGCTGTGCACTAATTTTAACTGATGAGAAAAAGTAAGATCTAAGAAGTAGATCCCTCTCCTGGGTGCTACTTTGAAAATGACTTCTTGTGACCTTGAAAAAGTACAAATTCTATGGTATTCAAGTCTACTCTTCCTCTATGGAAGGTGTATTAGAATTGGCCTCAGATTTGGAATCTAAGTAAGTTAACCTGTGGGTGCTGTTAATAAACTGCTTCAGGTGAATTTGTGTCCCTGTGCTTCTACTAGTCCCCAAGGGAGTGTTTGCTTACTAACATCAGAGTTTTGCCTATTTTTCTTCCTTTTTATAACTTGAATTATCAATTAACAGTGGAAAGAGTACAACAAGTGGAATTTCAGTGGAATTGCTACTTGTGACCTTGGGCAAATCACGGAACCTCTCTGAGCCTTAATTTCCATGTCTGTAGAATGAGGCATTTTGACTAATTTTGTGAATTTCTTCTGACATTTCTACTCCTTCTTTATTTGCTATGCTTCTAAATAATTATGTGCATTTATTTTGTTTGCAATGTTAACAGACTGTTGGCTACGTGAACACAATCTAGTTTTATTTGGGTATCTAGCCAAAGCTTCTTGACCACTAACTTCATCCTCCTTTCTTGTCAAACTTTCTTTGAATTTCACTGTCATTGATCTTTTTATATTTTCTCAGTTGGGAAGCTTTCAACCATTTCTGTATAGAGGTTCTGATTGCCATGATTATTTTGAGGGATTCATAGGCCCTTTCTTTGTAACACATCCGATTTTATAAGGGAGTAGTCATTGAATTCCTGGATGTGGGCTCTTTATTTTCATTCTCTTCCTCTGCTGGGTGATTATTCTCCTTAATTGAGGGGATGAGGGAGAGCAAATATTCTACCATTTGATGTCACTCAACTTTGTTTTATTTATTGTTTAGAATTTTATTGTTCAAACTACATGTAAAAAAAATTTGACATCAGTTTTTTAAAACTTTGTATTCTAGGGGGCAGCTAGATGTTGCAGTGCATAAACCTCTGGCCCTGGATTCAGGAGGACCTAAGTTTAAATCCAGTCTCACTTACTAGCTGTGTGGCCCTGGGCAAGTCACTTAACCCTCATTGCCATGGAAAAAAAAAAGAAACCAAAAAAACCTTTGTATTCCAACTTCTCTTCCTCCCTCTCTCCCCACCCCAACCCTGAAAGCAAGCAATTAAATGTAAATTGTACACGAGTAGTGATGCAAAACATCTCCACATTATTATACAGGTTGAAAAAGAAAACAGAAAAAAACAAAACTTCTGATTAAGGAACTATCAAAAAATTATGCTTCACTCTGTTTTCAGATACCATCAGTTCTTTCTCTGTAGATGAATTACAATTTTCATAATTTCTTCAGAGTTATATTCGATCATTGCCTTGATGAAAATAACCACATGCTTTCCAGAAGATCATCTTACACTATTGCCATTATTTTGTATACAGTACATTTCGCTCTGCTTCAGTTCATGTAGGTCTTTCTAGGTTTTTCTGATAGCAACCTATTCATCATATTTTTTTTGTTCCCTATAAAGTAATTAACAAAAAATAATTATGTTTCAATCTGTATTCAAATACCATCAGTACTCTCTCTGTAGATGGATTGCATTATTCATAAGACCTTCAGAGTTCTCTTGGATCATTACATTGCTAAAAATAACTGAGTCATTCACAGCAGATCGTCTCACAATAATACTGTCCTTTTATATATAGTAGATTTAACTTTTCCTGAGCTCATTCAAGTCCCTCCAGATCTTTATGATGGTATCCTACTCATCATTTTTTTTAATAGTAAGCCACAATAATACAGTACTTTAAAGAGAGAGTTCCTTACAATAAACCCATGAGGTTGACTATTGACAGTAATAGATGACTTTTATATAGTACCTTAAACTTAACAAATTATTTTCTTCACAATAGCCCAGCAAAGTAAGTACCATAAGTTTTGCCAATATCCTCAATCAACAATTAATCAATCATCATAACTGTTTCCCTGCATCCTATTCCCTTCCCATAATATTAATCCATTTTATATCTTCTTTTACCCTATTCCTTCCTCAAAAGTGTTTTGCTTCTGACTGCCCCTTCCCCTGTTCTGCACTCCCTTCTTTCACCCTTCCCTCCTTATCCCCTTCTCCTCCTACTTTCCTTCAGAGTTCGATAGACTACTCTACCCAATTGGGTATGTATGTTATTCCCTCCATGAGCTAACTCTGATGAGATTAAGATCTCTGATCTTATTTGAATGTGTGTAAGGTACTTCACTTCCCCACTACTCCTCCATCTCTTCCCCTACCCATAAACCATTTCCTATTTCTTTCATGTGAGATTTCACCCCATTCTATCATTCCCCTATCCCCTCCCACTGTGTATTCCTCTCCCCCCTCAATTTTACCCCAAAGATATCATGAAGCAACTAGGTGACATAGTGGACAAAACATTCACCCTGGACCAGGAGGACCCCAGCCCGAATTCACACAAGACACTCATCAAACCCAACCACTCCCTCACCAAACAAAAAATAAATGCTTTATAGTTATCATCTCTTCATAATCAATTCCCATATGTGCCCTCTGTCTAAATTTATTCCTATCATCTGACCTAATATGCAAAAGGCTCTTATGATTTAGACATATCATCTTCCCATGTAGGAATGTAAGCAGTTTAATTTTTGAACATCTCTCATGATTTCTTTTTCCTGTTTATCTTTTTATGCTTCTTTAGGTTCTTGCATTTGAAGATCAATTTTTCTATTCAGTTATCATATTTTCATCATGAATACCTAAAAGTCTTCTTTTTTATTGAAGTCCCATTTATCCCCTGAAATATAATACTCAGTTTTGCTGGGTAGGTGATTTTGGGTTGTAAATTCAATTCCTTTGCCCTCTGGAATATCATATTCCATGCCCTCTAGTCCTTTAATGTAGAAACTGCTAGATCTTGTTTTATCCTTATTGTGGCTCCACAGTATTTGAATTGCTTCTTTCTGGCTGCTTGAAATATTTTCTTCTTGAAAATATTGGGAGCTCTGTAATTTCACTATAATATTCCTGGGAGTTTTAGATTCTTTCAATTTACATTTTACCTCATGTTTCTAAAATATCAGCACAATTTTCCCTGACAGTGTCTTGGAAAATGATGTGTAAGTTCTTATTTTGATCTTGGTTTTCAGGTAGACCAATAATTTTCAAATTATCTCTCCTGGATCTATTTTCCAGGTCAGCAGTTTTTCCAAGAAGATATTTCACATTGCCTTCTTTTTTAAAAAATTCATTTGGATTTGCTTTATTGTGTCTTGGTTTCTCATAAAGTCATTAGTTTCCATTTGTTCAGTCCTAATTATTAGGCAATTATTTTCATCAGAGAGCTTTTGTATTTCCTTTTCCATTTGGCTTTTCAAGCTGTTGCCTTTTTTCTCATGACTTTCCTGTATCACCCTCATTTCTGTTTCCATTTTTTCTTATGCCTTTCAAATTTTATCTTCAAAGTCATTTTGAGCGCCTCTATGGCCTGAGACCAATTCATATTTTTCTTGGAAGCTTTAGATGCAGGGGCCCTGATTTTGCTATTGTCTTCTGAGGGTGCACCTCAATCTTCCTTGTAACTAAAGAAGCTCTCTGTGGTTTGCAACTTTCTCTGCCTGAAAAGTCTCAAAAAAGTCTCAAAATAGTTTGCACAGATTATTAAGCATTTAGTACGTTCCAGACACCATGCTTAGCACTGAGGATTCAAAGGAAGTTATAAGACAGCTCCTGCCCTCAAGGAAATCAAAATCTGATGAGGGAAGAACAAATAAGAAGAATGTATAAATGTGGGGATATGTTGTTCTACTTCTAGGCATCACAAAATCATGCAGCCAGGTGGGAAATAATATGAATATGTGTAAGTTTCTGAGATGATTTCTTCTTGCAGAATGATGTTTCAGGAGATAATTAAGTATAGGAAATCTGCTTGGCTAAGAAATAATGAGAATTTTCTCATAAGTATCATTTATATAGCACTTTAAGGTTTTCAAAGTGCTGTACATGTTATGTCATTGAATCCCCATTAAAATATTTGAATTAAGTTCAGTTATCATCCTGGGCTTTACAGATGAGGAGAATGAGAATAAGAGAGATTAGGTTACATGACCAGAGTTATACAACAAGTAAGTGTCTGAGGGAGGGATTAAATACAAATTTTCCTGACTCTATATTCATTACTATTTTCTACATAAAAACACCAAGCTGAGAGACAGACAGACAGACAAAAGACAGACAGTCAGAGGGATAGATACAGAGAGACAGAGACAGAGGCAGAGAGACGGAGTGTATATCAATTGGCAGAGAGTATATTAAAACATGCATATTAAGACAAATATTTCATTTTGTTAAGAAGTTTACATTCTCTCATTTTTTTTCTTTAGGTAACCTTCAAAGCATCAAGACACTCTGTTTCACCAGACTTAAGATTTGTTCTTCTGGCTTATGATGTGAAACAGGTAAGGGAATTATCAATTCTAGTTATAATATCATTTTTATTTGTAAAGGTTTGCAATGGAGAACCAATGAAGGTTGTTTTGGGGGGGAGTGTTTTTCCTCATTGTTGTGTTTAATTGTAGAAGTGATGTTGTTGGCTGTTAATTACTTGTCAGTGGTATACTCAATGGTCAATTTGACAGTCAAGCCTGGAAATAGGAAACCTAACAATTGGATATTGCAGTTGTTCAATGCAGAGGAATTGAGGGCCTGAAAAAGAGTGGGAGTAGGCAGTTTCTAAATAAGGAATGTTTCTGAGATACTATAGTTGTAAAATGAACAGAAAGCATGAGAAAACAGAAAGGAAGTGGCTACAGGCAATTCAAAGTTTATTGTTTTTAATGACAATGTAAAACTTCATGAAAGACATTATTTGGGAATATCAATAAGAAACTTATAAGAAGTTAACTTATTTGTGTGTTAGCCTATTTAATTAAATCAGTTAAATTAACTAGTAAAAAGAACAAAATATCAGACTATGAATGAAATTTTTTCTCCTCTGAAAAATGATTATTGGTACAGTATTATTGCATATTATTTTGATGTGCACAACTTGTTCCACTTGAAAAAAAGTTGGTAAATATAAAGTGCTATCACAATGAACTCTCTGACAATTGGAATAATTTATAGAATTATACCCTTGATTCAATTGTCATTGGCTAAAATTCGATAATTGAATAAAACTAGATAAATAGCATCTTTCAGAATAGTTTAGGATCAGTTTGTTTGCTCTTTGTCTTAATGAGGATCAGATTTTTTTTTAACTTTTCATCATTGTTCTGCTTCAGAGTTGTTCCCTCTACGCTACTGTGTAGCTGAAGAAGGTATATAAATTTTTATACATTCATTATAGGTTTTTTTTTCATTTCTTTTTGTAATATGACATCATTCTCAAAGCTCTACAGGTATGGTTATCTAAAAATGAGAAGAAAAAGCACTAGACAGCCAAGCATACTTTGTTTTTTTTTTAAGCTAAATATTTTTGACAACAATGTGAAAGCACTTGTTTCAGTAGCACAGTGGTTTTTCTGATATAGAAAAGGATTAGTATCACTAGGTCTGTGTGACGTTGACTTGCTAAATGTGAGAAATGCTAGTTGTCCCTCAAAGGACAACCTCATTAAGTGTTCCCACCTACATCTGAGATTAAACTGTATATTTTACCCTATTTTGAAATGCACATTTAATTTAAATTTGTCTTTGATTGAAGAATGGAGAACTATAATGCTTAGACTGATTTGTTTTAGACATTTATACAAAGTATACCTAGATCATTACTAGTAAATTTGAGATAAAAATTGTGTTTTCTGGTCCTTATATTTCTTATGCTGATGTTTACAGTTCTTTGGGGGAAATTCAGAAATTAATATAATATCATGTCTATTCCCTGTTTCTTTGGTATCTATTACAAACAAACAAACAAACAAACAAACAAAAAACCCAAAGGTTCCCAAATAGATGATATTTTAGACAGTACAAATCAGTATAGTTCCTTCCTTAATTGATCTAATCTAATTGTAGGATGCACAGTTGGCCATGTCTATTATTTGTCTATTTATAGAAAGCATTCTTAACTGTACGTACAAAAATCAGATTTTCCATGGATATATTTTAGTTGGTTGGAGAACTTGGACAGGAAAAAAATAGATATTTTTACTAACATCTGATCAAAATCTGGCATTGTTTTATAATGATTTAAAACATTATTATAAGGAATTCATAGGTTTCTTCAGACTGTCAAAAGTGTCCATGAAACAAATAATAATAACCCATGATTTATAGATTCTTAGAAAAAAACTTCATGGCTTAGTAAGTAGTCTGAGTGAGTTTTTTTCATTATTGAAATAAAATTCAATGTCCAAACTTGCAGTTCTAGATCTCTTGAAACTTGATTTAATTGATCACCACATATGTACAGCCTTCTGCACCTTTTAGGTGCTCGCATTTATTCTATTGATAAATGATTATAAACCCAGGGTCATCTCTGCATCATGACTAGGAATTACAGGGGAATTTCAAAGAGGAACTTAGTATGTAATGTGTGTGGGTTTTACCCATTGAATATTATATTAGATATAACATGCTGATTCATGATGTATTCCATTTTAAGAAATCTCTATATCTGACCTTTACCTGGGCTTTGTACCACAGTCTTTCAGAAATTATTGGCATCCACTGGGCAATCTCATGTTTCCATACTCTGAGTAACACGATATAATTTAGCAAGTATTCAATGCAATAAACATTAATTACATAATGTTTCCAATATACTTTGCTAGTTGTTGAGTATTCAAAGAAAAAATGGAAGTTTTTTTTAATAAACTTACATTCTATTTCTACAATACAAAATATTATATAGAACAGCCAACAAATGATACATGATTTGAAGAAAGTGAACAACCAATAGAATCATGGAAAACTTATAGGAGGTTACAGTCGAGGTAACCTTGAAGGAAGCAAGGGCTTCTTATCTGAAACAGATAAATGGAAGAAGTGCTTTTGAGGATGCAAGTCAGTCTGTGTCAAAACATGAAGGCAGGAAATAAAATACTGATTTTAGGAAACAGCAATGATGCCAGTAAGGCGGATGTGAAGATGGGTAACTTGAACTCATTAGAAGCATCTAGGTATGCTCTTACAATGTAATTATTTAAATTATTATTGCAAAGAAAAGAAAACAAAGTATGAATTTGTAGACTTTTAATTTCTTTTTTGTTTGCTGTCACTAATTCAATAGGTTGTGTCATCTCCTATTCTATCCCTTTCTGCCAAGATAGTTAACACCTTCCACCCAAAAAATATCCCAGATAAATTGACATCAGTAAGTAGCCCCAAGGCTAGTAGTGTTGATCTTATTAAGAAACTGATCTAATAAATATAATTATATAAAAAAGAACAATTACAGTTACTTCTTGTTGCCTTCTTTTAATCCTTAGCGCTTTCCTTGACATACTGCTAATGTTTTCCTCTATTATCTATTCTAGATTTGATGTTTTCAACATGCTTTTTAAAAATCTAGTTATCTTATGAATCCACTGGTTAGCAATATAGCTCTCTTGACAACTCTTTTTCTCCCCATCAGTAGTGTTTTCTTTACGTTTAGAAATTTCATTTTTGTTGTATCTCCATCTTTCCTGGGCTGTTGTGATCTTGAATTTCACATAAGATATTCTTAACAAATATGCATTGAATTTAATAATGGGGAGTATTGGATTATAATCCATACGATGATTTGAAGTGAGAAAGTCACATTCAAATTTTGCCTCAACTACTTCTTAGTTGTATAACCCAGAACTTCAATTTTCTTTACTATTGTATACAAGGTTTTAGTGAAAACCAAATTGTATATCATATGCAAAATGTTTAACAAACCTTAAACTATTATATACATTCTAGCTTTTGTTGTTCTCTTTCTCTGAATTCTCTGAAATGTATTCTGCCTAAATCTAAGACAAATGCCAGATTCTAGGATGCTGCCTTTTTCTCTCCTCTATAACAAATTTTAACATGTAGCTTTTTTGCTTTCCCCCAAGGAACTTATATTTTGTACCCCATAACTACTATGACATAGGTAAGCAGCAATCTCAGAGTAAGGTACAAGTAGGTTCAATTTCTAACGCTGAAGCAAATTTGTAGTGCTACTGTGGATAAGTCCTTTAACCTTGAAGTCAGAACAGGGGTAATGGAAAATTATGCCATGTCTGGCACCTGAAGGCATGGGTTTAAAACTGTTAACTATTCTCATCTGTAAAATAAACAGGCAGAATTAGATGATCCCTAATGTCCCTTCCAAAATTAATTTTCTGATACTGTAATTGATTAATATCTCCAAGCAATACTTTAATCTAGAACTTTAAAAAGAGTTTCTGATCATCATTGATGAAGGAAATATGCAGATTTAAATCACCTCTCCTTAATTAAATAACAAGTTTATAAAAAAGCAAAGATAAGAGCAATTGCTAATTGATGAGAAAAATATTCCAAATAGAAATCCCTCTCATTAATTCCTATGAAGAACAAATGAGATAATGTGTTAAGGACTTTGTATACTTTATCAAGCATATCATTTGTATGCATATCATTTGTAATTGATATTATTTTTTAAAAGTCTTCACATTGCCAGTTTGGGAAATGAAAATTATATGATAAAAAAGTCTCAATTTTCCACCTTGGGAAATACATGGAGATGTCACAAGTCACTGATATTATTTATATCTCTTTTTCTTTTCTCCTTAAAACTCAGGCATCTTGCATCTTTCACATCTTTTGTCCAACCCCTCCAGGCACTCTGTATCTTCACAGGCAAAAGATCAGATGAATCAATGAGCTTTCTAATATTACAAAGCAAGTCAAGAAATTGTTACTTGTTCTTCATTGGGTAGAAATACTTCTAGCAGATGTCTGAATAATTAAATTCAACCTCAGTACCTAATATGCCACTATATTCTGAAATATTTTTGTCATTGTTGAGTCCACTCATCTTTTTTTTTTTGGTAAGGCAATTGGGGTTAAGTGACTTGCACAGGGTCACACAACTAGCAAGTGTCAAGTGTCCAAGGCTGGATGTGAACTCAGGTCCTCCTGAATCCAGGGCTGGTGCTCTATCTACTGTACCACCTAGCTGCCCCAAGTTCACTCATCTTTAGATCCACCTTACATCCACTAGTCTACTCAGATGATGATGAGACTTCTCCTTCTTCCTCTGGTGATCTCCATGTTTCATTTTTTTCTATCTTATTACCCTTTTCCTTGTTATTAGAAATCTACATTTGGCTAAAAATTGTTAATATACAATGCTCTCTATACCTTCCCACAATATTTCTCATCACTGCTCTCATTGCCTATCCTGTTTCTTTTGTAAAACTACCACCTTTCAAAGCTA
Organism: Dromiciops gliroides; assembly: GCF_019393635.1. Lineage (NCBI taxonomy): Eukaryota > Metazoa > Chordata > Mammalia > Microbiotheria > Microbiotheriidae > Dromiciops > Dromiciops gliroides. The sequence continues at coordinate 383,392,780 of NC_057863.1, forward strand.
TATTTTAGTCATCAACCTGAAACTACCAAGTGTCAATAATGTCACAAATTTCTCTTCTAATTGTCAGGATCTGCAGTTTGTCTAAGATTTCCAAACCCCATTCATACATGCTTACATTGAGAGATAATTATATAGATTTTACTGCTCACTTCTGTCTTAGGTTTTTATTTTCTATCAGTTTCTGGACACCTTTATTACTCTTTCATAATAATAAATGATCATAGGTGTATAGCTGTGAAAGAATTTAAAGGCCATCTAGTACAAATACCTCCACATTCATAAAAGGTCCCATACTGCCGCTCCAAAGTATGTTTCCTTTTTTCTGCATGGAAGTCTTTCTTTGTTTTATTAATTTCCCTATAAATTGGAAAGTTATCCATTACTTCTTGACTTCCTCACCATGTTGGCTACATTTTGACCATCATCATCATGATCATTATTATTATGGGGCAATGAGGGTTAAGTGACTTGCCCAGGACCACACAGCTAGTAAATGTAAAATGTCTGAGGCTGGATTTGAACTCAGGTCCTTCTGAATCCAGGCTGGTGCTTTATCCACTGTACCACCTAGCTGCCTGCAATTTTCACATTATCTTGATGGAAACTAGGCTTCCATTCCACTTTTAGCCCTTGTCATCACCATGTTCTCCTTTCTACCTGAAACTAAGTCTCTGTCCTTGGATCTTCCAGTTCTGATGGATGAATTTTTAACATATGTTGCCAGGAATCAGGCCCCTGTACAGGGATCCTGGCCCTCTCCACCCAATGCTTCCATGAGCATAAAGCTTGTATATTCACTTTTCAAATTAGACTGTATGATAAAAGCAACCATCATTTGACTTGATCTGAGGATACATTTGGATTTTTATCCCCAAAGCTAAGTTTAGTGTTTGTCATTCTGTAAATGATTAATAGATACTATATCTATCTATCGATCGATCTATTTATCTATCTATCTATATGTGTGTGTATACACACATATATGTGTATATATGTGTGTGTGTGTGTGTGTCTGTTTCTACCTCCTTATCTCTCAGTCTCCTTCACCTATTATTTTGAGGGAAATCTTGTAGATTAACATAATCCACCACAGACTTCATAGAAATTAAAATCTTAATTTCATAGTAAATTAATTAATGAATCAATAAAATACTTTTATCATTGGTTTAATATGATGAATTTGGTATTTGAAATTAATCTGTTACATTCAAGATGCATTAGAAAGGAACAATTTATTTAGTGGTAGCCACCTAAATAAATGATGGTAGTGGAATGGGGAAAAAAGAAGGAATAGATGGAAAAGATATTAAGGAGAAAGAATACATTTATGTGGTTTTATTTTGGAGTAGAACATAATAGAGCAAATCTAAAATATAACTTCCATGTTCGGAACCTATTTAACTGGAAAAACCATGATATAGAATCAATAGAAATATAAAAGTCAGTGTAACAACACACTGCTTTATGGGAAAAGATTAAACTTTAGATGTATTTCAAGCAAGGTCAATTCAGGATTTTTTCCAAATCATTTTTGGAATTTGTCTACTATGATTTTGTGTGGATATTTCAGAATAGTTTCAAGATTAGTAGAAAAGGGGGGCATCTAGGTGGAGCAGTGGATAAAACACCGGCCCTGGAGTCAGGAGTACCTGAGTTCAAATCCGGCCTCAGACACTTAACACTTACTAGCTGGGCAAGTCACTTAACCCCAAATGCCTCACTAAAAAAAAAAAAAAGATTAGTAGAAAAGTATAGCATAAAATATTTAATCAAGTCATTGCTACAGGTATTTAAGGGGAGCTATTTAATAGAAAAATGGTATGAAATAAGGGAGACTTGATCTATTACTCTTTTTTTTCCCAGTAGTCTTTATTCAATTAGCCAGACAGTCGTAGAACTATATTAGGTGATTTCATGAAGTTAGACTGAACATTTTATCACTGTGCAATGTATTGAGATTTTATCATTTTGTAACATATTCATATTTTGCATTTTCTTGGCAAATGTCCTTTTTAAATGAATAAAGTATTTTCTGTGCCTCTATCTAACTAGCATATGTGAATTGGCTTTTTAAAATATTCCATTGAACTCTATGCAACTGAAAGAGTAAATGATTCTTAGCACCTAACTCACTCCTGGGTGTGATTTATAAACTGGCAAAAATAGAGCTGATACATGTCTACATTTTTTATATATAAATTTCACACTACAAGAATTCTACACTTAAAAAGTCCTTATTAGTCACATACTGCATTCAATGTATTTATATTTCATCAATTAAGGGAAAGTCCTTTGTGATCTAGAAGAACTCATTTTCCAATAGTCTTGCCTCTTGTTTTTACCCTTACCACGATCTTTGTCTATCTTTACCTAATCGGAGTTTAGGTATGGTAAAATTCCATAATATATGTTCCTAGCTGAGTAACTGCTCCTAAATCTATTTCTTATAAGGCTTTTGTGTTTAATCAAACAAAGCCCTGATTAAATTCATGCACCTTTAGAAATGTCTGAGTAATTAATTCGATATCAATTATAAATATCAAAACTGAGTCTGGCTTATCTGGGTCTCAGGTGGGTTTCCCTAGAGCTTCTTCCTTTTCAAAATAATAGAAATATAAGGTATATATTTTTCTAAAGAAATGACCTTAGATTGTATATAGCAAATCTGACACTTTATTCACTTGAATCAATGTGTGCTCTTTCTACATATAAACATGAATACATATATACTCAATCATACACACATTAGCAAACTATAATGAAAACAAAGGTTATTTGGGAGGAATGTTATTTAAATATTAGTTCAATAGATCATTAAATAGCAGACAGAATTTCCAGCATAGTCATAAGTTAATACTTTACTCCTACGTGTTAGTAATTTGGTAGATATTAGCAGCATATGGAATTTTGTTTGGATTTTTTATATTTAAAAGATTCTTATTCTGAGCTAAAAAGCTGTAAATTTTATTGTACACTAAATAGGAAACTACTCCTCAGAACAATAGCTGAATCTTTGACAGTTTTATACACACACACACACACACACACACATGTTTGTATATACACTTTTATGTGTGTATAAGTGTATATATAAGTAGTACTTTTTTATCCAAATGAAATATTGTGCCAAATAAATTAATAGAAAATTAGCATCCCTCTGTTTCACTGTAATATTTTTTTTCCCATACTTTGACAATGTAGAAGGATGAAAAGGTGAAGTCATGCGTTCACGTAATTGATTTCCAGATAACTGATTCTATATAGTCCACTGAGGGATTTTGAGTGTCATAAATTATATAGGGTCAGGGAATCTTATATTGAATGAGTCAAAGGGTGCTATATAATACAGTCTTCAATATATCACTCATGAGTTGGTCAGACAAAATTAAATATAATATGAAGGATTCTTTTGGATGAGAGCCTGCTCTTGCGGATAATAATAATCATTTTGGTTCAATTTCTATCCTTCATCCTCTTCAGGGTAAAGGCTTTGATCTAACTGTTCTTCATTATATGTTACTATAAGTATTTTTCAGTTATTAAAATATTTTATATAACTTGCATGCATTTATATTTACAAAAGGATACCATTTTATCACCCAAGATATAATAAAATATCTTTTTTTTCTTCTTGTCCCTGCTTTCCATTTTTTCCAGAATGTTCTTGCTTGTACATCTCATGTCTTTCCATTCTCAATTACTTAATTACTTGAAATAATGGTAAACAAGCATAGAATAGGAAAATAACATCACTGGGCTATCTCTGATCTTCACTTTAACCAAAAGCTTCAACCATTTCTTTAAAAAAAAAATCAACTGAGCTATGAGCAAGAAGCAAATCTATGGATTTTAGCTTTATCTCTTTTCCTTATAGATCAGGCTTGGCCATAGACAAGGACTAACTGTTCACATGAGGCAGGTAGCTGGCTAAGAGATGCAGTAGTCTGAAAGGACTATGCTAATCATGGTGGAAGGGGTCAGGAAGAAAAAAGCAGATGTAATTTAGCTATTGGTATTTCAATATCAGGACACAAATAAACAGTAAAGGTCAGGATAAATAATAGGACATAATCAGAAATAGGTGAATGTATAAATAGGAGTAAGCATGACACGTGATCCAAGAACAGGGATTGATGACAGGAGCAAAATGACCATAAATGCAAAGGCAGACATTTTGCATCATAATTAAGAGATTTTGATCAAGGAAGCAGATTTCTTCCTCATCTTCAGAAATTTTTTGTGTCCTTTCTGTTGAAGTAAGACCCATTCTTAAAGTATAAGTTTTACCATCAGTTTTTGTTGGATTTTTTGTTTGTTTCTTTGTTTTGCTAGAATAGAGCTATGTGGAATTAAGTACATCACTCTAGGTCAGAGGCTAGCTGTTAGTATATAATAGGGGTTTCAGTGATGAAGGTAAGAAAATGCCATGAAACTGGAACCATCAGTATGTCTTTGTCCACTACAAGAGTTAAGCCATAACATCCTTTAACAATATTATGTAGCTCTGACATAAATCACAAGAAAGTTTAGGGTTTATTGTGAAGGTGCAGCAATACCAGTGAACCTGGCCTTTGAAGTCTCAATATTTCTGCCCAATTTTAGGGACTTCTTTATAGTAATTAACCAAATACTCCTTATAAATCCTGGTTGGATTTCCTGGGTGTCAAGCCTATTGGATTGTAATGATCATAATTTCACTTTGATTAACCAAACTTACTTGTGCCAGTCCTACCTGTTAGGAGGAAATGTCTACCTCACATACATATGTTTGTGTGTATACATGCATACATATATACATATATACTCTCTATTATTTATATACACATATATAGACACACATACATGCATATATAACCTATATATTTAAATACTGATGCATATATGTATATGTAATATACATCATGTATACATGTGCATGCAAGTGCATGCATGTGAACAAATATAAATATACTAATCAATATAAATTTTGTAAAGATAAATATTAAATCAAGATACTGAATAATAACATGTTTACTATCTTAATCTTCTCTTTCCACTTGCCCCTTGCCAAAATTTTCATGTGGAAATAACTTATACTATTACATGATATCAGTATGGATTCTGAAAGAATTATTTGCATGTTTATTTGAAATGAGTAACTATAGTCTATGTTATCAACTAGAAGAATGCTTTTGTATTACATCTAATTAGATAAAGATACTTGGGTAATAGGGTAATGGGTAATATATAATCATATACCTCTTTGTATAATATAGAAGATAGATATTGATATGTGATAATTACATATTTTCATCTATTATATTTATATAACATATATAATTACAAATCTATAGGTATTATACACACAATCACATATCTAGCTCTATTTATATATCATCTCATATAAGATAAGGGGGATAACAAATTCAAGTGGGAAGTGTAAGAAATAATATCAATGAATCTGAATTCATGACATCTTCTACCCCTGCACATTTGCACAGATTCTCATGCTTGTAATGTTCACCCTCCTCACCTATGTCACATCTATTATATATATTTATGTAATTATATTCTATATAAGCAGATATGTGCCATTACATATATAGCTGTTATATGTAATCATATATGTATATGTGTATATATATATGCAGATATATATACACCCACACTATATATATATATTTACATGTGTTTATATCTAGGGATTTAAATAAAGACAAGAATGAAATAAAACTACTTTTATTTAGCTACCATTTTATTGGCTAAGGTGGGAGTAAGTGAATTCAAATAAGTAAATTACAATAGATACCAATGCACTATAAAATAATTTTAATTTGGAAAGAAGGTGCACTAATGACTAGAAGGATCAAGAAAGGACTTTATTTTTGAAAGTTGCTCATGTCCTAGACTCTTGATTCCAATATGTGTAGGTAAGGAAGAACATTCCAGGCATGAGGGAAAATCTGGACAAAATTTGTATACGGCTGGAAGATGTCATGAATTCAGATCCATTGATATTCTTTACTGAATTCTCCCATTTGGATTTGATCTCTCCCTTCTATGATGTTCTAAGCTTTCATGATGCTTTGTAGGGAGAGTCCTGGCTTTAGTGCCATAGAACAAAGATTCACATTTTGCCACTGTGTGACCTTGTCAAATCAATTAATCTCTCTCGGCTTCAGTTCCCTCTTTGGTAAAATAAGGAGTTCGTACTAGATGGGGCCTGAAGTCCTAACTATTGCACATTTGATTTTTCCATGTATGTTTCATCTCCAACACTAAATTGTAAAATTCCTGAGAAGAGAGACATCTTATTTATCTTTGTCTTTCCCAGTTTCTAACAGAATGCTGTTGTTCTGTTCCTTTAGTCATGTCTAACTTCATGACCCTATTTAGGGTTTTCTTGCCTGATACTGAGGTGGTTTGTTATTTCCTTCTCCATTGCATTTTATAGATGAGGAAAATGAAGCAAACAGGGTTAAGTGGTTCATCTAGGGACACACAGCTTGTAAATTTCTGAGACCAAATTGGAACTCAGTATATTCCTGACTCCAGGCCAGACATTCTATCCACTCTGTCACCAAGCTACCCCTTCCAATAAAATAGGGGCACATAATATATGTTGAAGGAATATAATAGTTTCATAAAAATATCCTTATCCTGTATTTGAGTTTTCTCATAGTCTCTATTCTTTGCAATTTTCCCCCAACAGTCAAGGATTGGTTACTCCATGCATAGAACATTTACCTGAAATTATGAAGATCGAAGTTTAAATCAGGCATCAGACACTTACTGGCTAAATTATCAAATGTTGCACTTACTAGCTGTGTAACCCTGAATGAGTCCCTATATATCCCTTTGCTTCAGTTTCTTCGACTCTAAAATTAAAATAATAATAACATATAACTCCCAGGGTTGTTGTAAAGATCTAATATATATAATCACTTAGGACATAGGCCAGCATATAGTAGGCACTTAAAAATATTTGTTTTCTTACTTCATGAAATATATAATTGAGAGACATTTCAATACCCAATTTATTCAATATATTATCTTTTAGTTAAGCATCCAAGACATAGTAGCAGATTTTTAAAGAATTTTTCAAAAGTTCTATCTCTAAATGTAAATCTTCTTAATGGTTGGATTTAAGATAAATGTGAAATGAATAAGTTGACTATTTTATTCTGTCAATTTTCTTAATATGTTTTATGTTTGCTATTAGAAACTTTAATTAAATTCACTGTTGTTTCAGCACACTTAAAAATGTCTGTTATGAGCAAAGACAAATAAATCTGCATGAGAATAAGCCATCTCTGAATGTTAAAGTAATAATTGAATGAATCATTTAAATCATGTCTAACAGAAGAAACATTTCTATTATATATGTATATATATATATGTATTTATATGTATATATGTATGTATTATACCGGCTGTGTTGGTGTCTGCTCTCCCAACTTGATCCTCTATAAAACAGAAGCATTGGTTATTCTCAAGTGTTGGACCCATTTGTTTCTGTTTGTTCCCTGATTAGTCTTTAGCATCATGGAAAACACCTTTGCTATGACAAATATCTATTGTAACTAAGAAGTAATCTGTAAAAAAGTAATACTGCATGGATCATTGCTTTAAAAAGTAACTCCTCACAGCAAAAAAAAAAAAAAAAAGGTAACTCCTCTCTAGTGAATGGTCTCATTAAATTCTGGGTCTTAATACTTGAGTGCCTTACAATTATGAACACATTGGAGAAGTCTCTGGGAGTATCTGTCATAGGGATATTTCATGATGTTGAATTTCATTCACTTTGCCTTTGCTACAGTCAGTGGCAGGAAAATGGCCATGTGAATCTAGGAAGATTTCAGTAAATAGCTTCCTTCTAGCCTTCCAGATTCAGAAAAATGGTTCCCCTTACACAGGTTCAACAATCTCTTTACTCCCGAGACATTTAAGTTCTATTTTCCTTTCCACTCTAGCTATCCACAAATATACCTCATAGTCTATTCTAATTGCTGATTACTTGCAATATCACACCTCTCATGTTTTCTAATTGTGTTTTTATATGGAAATCACTGAATATCCATAGACCTCAATTCTTCCACCTGTGAAATAAAGGAATTTTATTAGATAGCCTCTAAGGTCCTCTCCTGTATCCAGTGATCCTACTGTTGTTATTGCAAAGCTAAATTATCAAATGTTAAAAAGAGCCAATGTGGTACAGGGCAGATAGAGAGCAGGCATTTGAGTCAGATTCAACTGAGGTTATGTTCTACTTCTGGAATAGAATAACACCATGGCTATAGTCAAGTCACTTAAAGTACAGGTGCCCCTTTGAAACTCTCTAAGATTGCAAACGCCAAATGAGTTGTGGGATTCATTGTTGGATGGACTTTCATCATTGGAACGTTACAGAAGCAGATGAACTTAAAATCCTGCCTAAAAGAGAGGAGAAGGCAAAAATGCATAATACAAATTATCTGTGACTTTTTGTCTTAAAAATAGAAATGTGGGGCAGCTAGGTGGCACAGTGGATAGAGCACCGGCCCTGGATTAAGAAGGACTTGAGTTCAAAACAGGCCTCAGATACTTGACACTTACTAGCTGTGTGACCCTGGGAAAGTCACTTAACCCCCATTGCCCTGCAAAAAAAATGGAAACCTTTGGTAGTTAGCCAAAAAATTGTGCATTAGAAACCAGTGATTTTTAGTTTGACCCTTTTTTTCAAGATTCAATATTCATCAATATTCATTCATCTGCTCAACCAAAATTTATTGGGACATTTATTTTTTTCCTTTTTTTTGGCAGTGCAATGAAGTTTAAGTGACTTGCCCAGGGTCATACAGCTAGTAGGAGCACCCGGATTCAGGCGCTCCTGAATCCAGGGCCAATGCTTTATCCACTGTGCCACCTAGCTGCCCCTATTGGGACTTTAATTAACCAACATTTACTCTGAGTAGACTATCATGAAATAGAAAATATAGAGAGCAAGGTTCGTCCACAGGTGAAATTAATCTCTTAATGCTTACTTAGGACATAACACATTTCAAAGATCACAATTTCTTTATAATCATGCCATAGGGAGAATGAAAGGGAAGGGGAAAGAGGTTTTCCTCAATCAAAGCCTGGTACTTTGCTTCAAGGGGAGATGTAGTGTTTTGCTATATCACCAGAAAAAAGTACTATTCACTGATTCCTAATGTTCCCTTAAAGGAATAGTGGAGTCACAAGAGATGTGATCATACTAAAGAACAAATTCTGTGAGGAGTGTGGCCATTTCAGTTCTATTTGCCACACTTGCTTCAGGATCAATCTCATCTGAAAAATCTCCTTGATGTTCAATATGTTTTTAGCCAGATAACTACATGTTTAATTCTAACAAATGATCAGAATTAGGATCCCTGAGATCCTAAGAAAATAGTATTGCTATTTGGATTTCTCTAGTTACACATCACTGAGATCAGGAATTAGTCTTGTTCATACTATGCTCAGCCCTACAAAACAAATAACTTTGGAAAGATAAAACTAGCATTTTCTACCCGAGGTACTCAGGCTATGACTAATAGGGAGCTGAAACACAATACAAATAATCAGATGATAAAGGAGCACTTTACTGTTCTTGATGAGATTCCTTCAATGAGATGAACATTGCTTAAAAAAAAACTGGCAAATGTGATTGGTGAGTCATTGGTACTGAGCAGCTTGATTGGGCTTGTTATTCCCTTGTTTCATATTTTCATCAAGGACGAATAAAAAGAGACCCTGAATGGTGCAAGGCTGGGAAGCATAGTAATATTTTATATGGCAGAATTAAGATTCTTAATGATTTCAATAAGTAGATAGGTGATACAGCTAACATCCTTTATTTAGGCTAAATAAAACACACAAACAGAAAATGGGTAAGACACGGCAGAAATTATTTGAGAAAAGAAAAAAAGACGTGAGAATTGACTTGTCCACAGGTTTAATATAGAGCCAACAGTGTTTCAGAGCTTTACTAAGAAAGCAAAAATAATATTAGTGTGTAATAATATTAGTGTTCATATAGCAGAAGGTAATAGCACCACTTTGTTCTTACCTGATTGAACAAAAGCTTGAGTGTTGTGTTCAGTTGAGAGGCTTCATTTTAAAAGGGACTTTGACAAATAGATATGCATCCAGAGTGGAAAAACCATGTTGATGAGGATTGTGCTCACCTGTCAGAGATGTTCCTCAGGGCATTCCTGCATAGTTGGAAGGTTGAACTAAATAAAATTCCTTCCAATACTAAATCTGCATGATTATAAAAGAAGACATTCTCCAGAAAAACACACTGTATCAGAAAATAAAATAAAAAAGGAAGTGTTATCATTGTTAAATATTAAGTCTAAGGCTGGCCATAAAGATCCCACTATGGTTATTCTTTGTTTTCTAAAGCTTATAACAGTCTATATTCAAAACCAATAAATTCTGTCACTAACTGGTTTGATATTAGGTTTCTAATTGAAAAGGAATAGTCTACAGAATAGTAGTCATGTTGAATTTTTTAAAATTACAAACATTCCTCCTCCCCAAGAAGTCTTTTTTTTCAGTTATTTTCAGTCATCAAGAGCCAGTGTGACTTCTCTTGACCCCATTTGTGATTTTATTGGCAAAGATACTGGAGTGGTTTTCATTTTCCTTCTCTAGCTCATTTTACAGATGAGGAAACTAAGGCAAATAGGTTTAAGAGATTTACCCAGCATCATACCACTATTAACTGTCTGAGGCTAGATTTGAACTCAGGAAGATGAGTCTTCCTGACTTTACACCAGGCAGTTTATTCACTTTGCCACTTAGCTTGCCCCCTCAACAAACAGCAAAACAATATACAAAAATGGAAATGAAAATAAGACTAAAATGAAGCCAAACATGTTTTACTTGCAATGATCAGTTTGAGATCACAAGAAAAGATGAGGAAATCCTCTCCCTCTTTCCTTTGGCTAGTTATAGTAGGGGAGACAAAGGTGGAGATGACAATCAAAGCCCAGCATTGTGTATATTGTCACATATCATCATTCTGTGGGTTGCTTTGATGGATGGTCTTCCCTATTGTTATTTTTTTTAAGAAAGGAATAATCTCTGGATGTATACATGTGAGATAGATAGAGAGATGGGTAGATAGATAGATAGATAAAGAGATAGAGATAAACATAGCTGTCTAAGTAGTCATTTCTTAATATCTTAAGTAGGGTAATAATATATTCTTAATTAGAGGTTTTTTTTTTCCTTTTTAACACATACTTCATTTATTTCACTAATAAGATTATAGTGAAAGACTTGTGATGGTATAACATTAACTTGTGTTGTACTGTGTTGCTTAATTATTTAAATAAAATGAAGACTGAATGCTTTGAGGGAAGACAAAATATAATTATATAGTAAGGAATGAAAGTGTAGTAAGGAAAATTATTTAAGTGTGGTAATGAAAATGATTTAGGGTCTATTTTAATAAAATGTGGTCTATTTTAATAAAACCATCTTGAAACTAAAGATAGTTTTCTATTTTATACATTATATTTTATGGACAATATTTTAAACAGTTTTCAAATTATCTACATTAGTGTACTGACCTTTTCCTTTTGCAATACATGCCTACTCTTTTTCAGAAGGTGAAAGTTTTAACTTTGCTAGTATCTTGGTTCTAACCTGAAACCTATACAACTTGAAAAAAGGGAATAATATCTGGGAAACAAAACTAAAAAAAATTAATTAGGAGTTCAGTAAAGGATGAGAGTATATGACAAAAAATGAAAATGTTGGATGTTGGAAGAGGTATGAGAAAATTGAGATGCTAATCTACTCTTGGTGGAGCTGTGAACTGATCCAACCATCTGGTGGGCAATGTGGAGCTATACCCAAAGGGCCACAAAACTGTGCATAACTTTTGATCAAAAAATATTATTTCTTGGTTTATATCCCAAAGACTTCCAAAAAAGAGATAAAAGGACCTATTTGTACACAACTTTCTATAGCATCTCTTTATGTGATGGCTAAGAATTGGAAAACAAAGGGATGTCTATCAATTGGGGAATGGCTAAACCAGTTGTGGTATATGATTGTAATGGAATATTATTGCATTATAAGAAATGACAAGCAGGATGATTTCAGAAAGTCCTGGAAAAAAACTTTTATGAATGGATATATAGGGAAGTGAGGAGAACCAGGGGAACATTGTGCACAGTAACAGCAATATTATTCAATGAAGAATGACTTAGCTCATCTCAGCAATACAATGATCCAAGATAATCCAAGGGACTAACTATGAAACAAACTATCTGCCTCCAGAGAAAGAACTGATATTGATGGAACACAAACTGAAGAATGCTATTTTCACTTTGCTTCATTCATTTTTTTTCTTTTATTCAAGTCTTCTTATACAAAATGATTAATATGCAAATGTTTTACATGATTGTACATGTATAACCTATATCTGATTGTTTTCTGCCTCTGAGAGGGGAGAGAGAAGGGAGAGAAGGAGGGAAACTCAAAACTTTAAAAAGCAGTCCCAGAAATTTAAAAAAAATGTCACAGATTTTAAACAAAAATAATTATTTATTCTGGTACTTGAGAGACAGTTTCAAAATGAAGTCATATTGACCACTATGATAGACATCACTGGCTGTCAGCACTGATTAAAGTGGAGGGGGACTTTTTGTTTTTGCTCTATGTAAACACAATCTTCTTCATGAAGTTAACATGGATCATCCCAGCTAAAAGTGATCTCTGTTGTCTTCAAACAACTGAGGCACTTTTATTGGCATTATTATCTATAAGCCACTAAACCACAAAAATAGGAAGTATATATTCTGTGTACATGTATTATTTTATGTATTAGTTTATAAGATTCTAGGTAACAATAGTTAGATCTTATTCATCTTCTTGTGCCTTGAGTTCCTAACACAATGTAAATTCCATAAACACTAGTGCCCCCAAAATATTTGAATAAATGACTATAATGTCACGAAGAAGAAATACAGCTTGCCAAATTTTGCACTGAGGTGAGTGCCAAAATATCTGTTTGGAATTTGAATCTTACCATAAAGAAACCTATAGAATGCTTTCAAAAAACTCAACAGCCTTTTATTTCTCCATATATTTATAAACTAAAATTAAGAAATGGAGTTATAATGCACGAAATTAATTAAAGAACAATCAATATTTTGATTGAATGTCTGATATGAAACTCATATTCACAAAATACCATTGCTTTTTTGACTATCAGATTTTAAAAAGAGCAAAATTAATTTTCTGGTGTAATTCCAAAACAGTTTTCCTCTGGAATGAGAAAAACACAAATGTAATACTACATGCATATATTCCAAAAAGGTGGGAAAATGTGAGAACTAAAGTGTGCATTAAACTTTGTTAAAATGGATATAAAGCAACAGAAAGAAGAAAAAAACACTAAAGAAAATTAAACGCTTCATGATGAATTGAAGAATATTAAAAAGTTCTTAGAGAATGGCTAATGCAATTAGCCTGAGAAAATTAGTAAAATATTTCTTTTTCTCTGCTGCAGGTAGCAGCATCATGCACAAAATTAGGACTATAATGTACAAGCATGATTTCAACATAATATTATATCTGAATCATTATTCAACCAATTTTTATTTGACCTCATTTTTACCCCTTTGCTCTAGTTACATCCTCTTGTATCTTATAAATAGATTTTAGATTAAATGACTACATGCTTTAAAAAAGCAGGGGGAAGTGTAAAAGAATATATTCAAAATGTGAATGTAAAGGATGTTTTATTTATGTAGAATCTAATCTAACACAAAACTGAATGGTGCATCCTCTGACTCCTGACATTGTTTTTATCCCCTCAAGAGTAGAACCTTTGCTTGAGTCTTAAAATTCTAGTACATGGAAGATACCTATGTTTGTCTGATTTCTTTTATCCCTACTCGCTTCCTATACAAGTACAACTAGAGGCTTGGCTTAGCTCAACAAGTTTTAATACCAAATAAGGTCAACTATATTCAGACCAATAGATCAATGTTCTTACATTTAGCCAGTGGCCTTAAAGGGAAAGTTGTACACCCTATCCCTGGTAAAACAAGATAAAATGAAAATTTGGGAATTATATAAATATTATCATAATTTGATTGTTTATCCCCAAATAGTTATATACTGGATGTTTTCCAGGCTATCCTCAATCTGATAGCATGCCTAGAGGTTGACCTTAAAATTTTAATTGCATCGACAAAAAGGATTTCATAGATAATCTAGATCACTTCCCTCAACATAACACAGGTATGAGAAAATTGAACCCCCTTCCCATCCAATGAGAGATGCAGCCCCTTAAGAGGAAAATATTTTCCCCAAGTAACATACCCTTTCTTTCATATATTTGGGACTATTACATAGGAACCATTACTTCTGACTTCATGTTCTTTACATAACTATTATTATTGGTGTTCAGACATATTTTATATCATAATGATGTCTCCAGACAGTCAATGACTCCAGGAAAGAAATTAAAACATACTCTTATCCTGGTTCTCTTTAAGCACTAACTACACTGAATTATCCTTTGGATTTATCTTCCACTTTTCCCAGCTGGATAAGTTTATCTCCAGGACAGGTAATGGATTTAATCATTAATTCTCCTCTCCTGATGAATGGTGCTGATTACAAAATGAATCCCATAATGATGTAAGAACGTAAGAGAAAAATGGAAGATCATTAGTTTTAATTTTAACAGTTTGCCCTATTCTATTATTTTGCATTCATTACATAGTACAGCTCATCATAAAAATGTATTTTCATTATTTTGTTTGTTTTCTCACTGTTATTATAAGGATCTTTAAATTCCTAAAGTTAAAATGCAGAGTATCAGAGAAGAGGAAAACAAAAAAAGAGACAAAAATCAGTAGTGTACATGCTCATAGCCAACATAAATTAATTACTAATTCTACTAGCTGAAGTTTGCCTTTATATCAAGTTTGCCAAAGGAAAAAGAAAAAAAATAATAACAGGATTGGTCAAGGGAGATGATTTATGATAGGCACATTTTTATTTTGAATTTGTTTGTTTCGTTTTCAATATTCATTTTTATAAGATTTTGAGTTCCAAATTTTTCTCCCTACTTCCCTTCCCCCCTCCCCCAAGACCATTAGCAATCGGATATGGGTTATACATGTATATCATTTCTAGCATTTCCACGTTAGTTATGTTGTGAAAGAAGAATCAGAATAAAAGGGTAAAACCACTAGAAAGAAAACAACAAAAAGTACAACGAGTATGCTTCTATATGCATTTAGATTCCATAATTCTTTCTCTGGATGTGGATAGCATTTTTTATTATGAGACTTTGGGAATTGTCTTAGATCATTGTATTGCTAAGAAGAGCTTAAGTCTATCATATTTGATCTTTGTACAACACTGCTGTTACTGTATACAATGTGTCTGCTCACTTCACTCAACATCAGTTCATGAAAGTCTTTCCAGTGTTTTTCTGAAATCCAAGGCACATTGTCCTTACTAGCCATATCCACCTTTTCCCTAAGTAATTCTCTATCTCTAGTCATTCAAAGTTCTTTGCCAAGAATCTTTCTCTTAAATATACATCCTTAACAGTTAATGGTTTAATTATGAGAGTTGATATCTGAATTGTATGCCTAATTATTAGAGTTCAGATTGAAATGCCATCTCAAACCTTTAGCATAGTTTAGTTTAAGATTTAAGAAAACATATAAATGCTGATCTTAATTATGTCAAAGACCATGGTCAAAGTCACATAGGAGAAAAAAAAAAGAAGAATCATAGAACCCTATATACAATCACCTTTTTTGATAGTGGTTATATAACTTAACATTTGGTCCTCTGTCTAGAAGAATGTTGATATAGCTTATGATTTAGTTCCTCTCTCAATCATCCTGGAGAAGTCTGTGGTATGGAATTAAAAATATTTTTTCCAAAAAAAAAATAGAATAAAATATTTCATGAAAAAATTAAATTGATTACTAGTTTTGTTGAGCATCCAAGTTGCCTCTGTTCTTCCCGTGAAACCATTTCTAGTAGTACAGCTGTGTCAAATCTGTACTTGTGTGGATAATCTTATTAGTATTATTCCATCATTAGTTCTTTACATTTAGATGGGCATTACTGAAGATTCTAAAGATTGCTAAAGATGGACACAGCTGTCCATCTGGCCTTTAGAACCTAGTTATCATAGTCATCTACTTACTTACCTTGCTACAGCACGCTTACAACTTCTTGCCTCCCCTTTCTGCTGATTGGTCCAGGAACAGTAATAAAATAATTGTTACTGGAAAGATCATGACAGCCTCCTACCATTGGGGTATATGATGTGATATTTTGGTCTATGCCAAAGTTCTGCTAAACTACTTTCCATTCTCATTCAATTTTCTCCAGTGGATATCACATCTAACTGTTCTAAATTTCTATTCATCTTCTTGATTTTTTTCTAATATATTTTAATTAAATTTATCTAACTTGAAGATGGGAAAGTTGAAGTCCCCCATTAAAATACCTTTAATGTCTATTTCCTCCTGTAATTAGTGTAGATTTTCCTTTTAATATTTGGATATTATGCCATTTGGTACATATATTATTAGTATTCATATTACTTCATTGTCTATGGTTCCTTAAAACAAGATGTAGCTTCCCTCTTTAGTGGTTTTGATTGGCAGTAATTTTGCATTTGCTTTCTCTATGATCATGAATCCTACCACAAACTTCTTAAAATTAATCTGTAGCATAATAGCTTCTAATCCATCACCTTATTTTCATATAGTTATGATAACTACCTCTGCATTTCCTTCCATCCTTTATTACTACAATTTATCCCCCTCTCTCTTGTTATCTTGCTCTTCCTCTAAAATTGGATTGGTTTCTGACCATTCCCTTCCCTTATATCAACTCCCTTTTTCTTATTTCCTTCTTCTCATACTTCCCTGTTGGATAAGATAGATTTCTATTAGCAACTGAGTGTGTATGTGTGTGTATGTATGTATATATGTATGTATGTGTATATATATATATATATGTGTGTGTGTATGTATGTATATATGTGTGTGTATATGTGTGTGTGTATATATATATGTATATATATGTATGTGTATATATATATATATATATATATATATATATACACAACCTTGATCCAATTTAGATGAGTTTCAAGCATTTCTTGACCCATCATTTCCCCAACTACTGTAAAAGCTCTTTTCTTGCATGCCTCTATCATATAAAGTACTTTTCCTCCATTTTTTCATTTCCCTTCTCATAGGTCATCCCTCTTTCTTATCTATTGATTTTTTACATCATCCCCACATTATCAACTCCCTACCATGCCATCTTCCTACATAGAATCCTTATAACTGCCCTAATAATGATAAAGTTTTTAGAAATGATATGTATTGGGGCAGCTAGGTGGCAAAGTAGATAGAGCACTGGCCCTGGAGTCAGGAGTATCTGAGTTCAAATCCGGCCTCAGACACTTGACACTTAGTAGCTGTGTGACCCTGGGCAAGTCACTTAACCCCCATTGTCTCACCAAATAAAAAAAAGAAAGAAAGAAAAAAGAAATTATATGTATCATACTTTCCAATAGAAAGGTAAAATTTTTAACTTTATTGAGCCCCTTATGTTTCATTTGATTTTTTTATTATTCTCTTGTCATGTACTTGAAAGTCAAATTTTCTATTCACCTTTGGTCTTTTCATCAGAAATGCTTGAGGGTCCTCTATTTAATTAATTGTCCATTTATTTTTTGAAGGATTATACTTATCTTTGCTAGATAGGTTATTATTCTTTGCAAAACTAGATCTTTTGTCTTCCAGAATGTCATATTCCAAGCCATCCACTCCTTTACTGTGGTAGCTGCTATTTATTGTTTGATACACACTTTGGCTCTATGATATTGAATGGTGGCTTTCTCACAGCTTGACAAATTTCCTCTTTGACCTTGTAGCTCTGGAATTTACCTCTATTATTGCTGGGAGTTTTAATTTTGAGATTTTTTTCAGTTGGTTATTGGTGGATACTTTAAATTTCTATTTTACCCTTTGTTTCTAGGATATTGAGTCAGTTTTCATTGATACATTTTTGTGTACGGTGTTTAGGCTTTATTAGCATCATAGCTTTCAAGTAGCCCAGTTATCCTTAAATGATCTGTATTTAATGCTTTCTAGGTCAGGTTTTCCTAATGAGATATTTCATCTTTATATCTATTTTTTTTACTGTTTTGACTGTTATTATTTCTTGATTTCACATGTAGTTATTAGCTTTCCCTTCCCCAATTCTAATATTAAGGAATTATTTTCTACAGGGAGCTTTTGTGCCTTTTCTTCTATTTGTGTAATTTTGCTTTGAAATGAGTTATTTTTGTCAGCGTAGTTTTGTTTTTCTTTTTCCATTTGGCAAATTATGATTTTTAAAGTGTCTTTTTCCCTTTAGAATTTTTTGACTCTTGTACCAATTTGTTAACTGTCCCTCCACAATTTGATTGCTTTGTTGTCATCTCTTTATTTTTCTTCCTCTACTGCTGTTATTTAATTTTTAAAATCATTTTAGCTCTTCTAGGAACTCTTCTTGGTCTTGAGTCCACTTCATATGTGGTATTTTTTTTCTTTGATGCTTGGATTTTAGTTGTTAAACAATCAAGTTAACATCAACAGAATTTTTTCACTCTTCTAATGGTACTCTCTCAATGTCAAAATCATCCCAGAAAGAATAAGATGAATGGGTTTCTTAAGCATATCTCTAGGTCTTTGTATTCCTTTTTTATTATAAACATCTGTGGCAATATTTTAAAGTTTTATTTGTTATCTCATATATATAGCCCTGAAATGATAAATATTGCTATATAGATTTATTTTTGTGATTATTTCATTATACTTTTGTCCAAAATTACAATTTACCTTATTATACATTATAATATTTTCACTGTCTAACTTACAAGACTGTTGGAAGGATAAAAAATTTCAAAATAAAGTATGTAAAGCATGTTTTAAACTATAAAGTTTTTATATAAATAATAATTCACATTAATATAAGCATTTAATAAGTTCCTTACCCTACATCGTGTCTCTGAGCAGAGGATATGTAATTACTCAGAAAAAGGTCACTATGTTTAAAATTAGTTTTGTTCCAAAACTGATTGCTTCTCCTGAATTTCCAAATTGTTTTAATTAAAATTACATTCTGTCTCTGAGATCTATGCTAATAGCCTCAGACTTTTTTTCAATCTCTTCTACCTCTCCTTCCATATTAGTCTCTGAATCATATCAATTCTTTTTCCCATGTTTCCCCCCTCTGTCCAAACAATCAGCCTGTCATTACCTTACTCTTTGACTTGAATAAAAATTGTTTAACTCATTTAACTGGTCTCCCTGCTGTTAGCTTCTCTAGCTCTACACACATATGTATCCACACTCACACATTTGTGTATATATATTTGTGTATGTATACATGCATATTTATATGTGTATATATATGTATAGACATGGTTGTTGTACTCAAGTTCACTAAAATAACACTTATACAGAAAAACGTACAAGGCAGTACAATCTATAAATGCAATAAGTGTGTCATTTAATGTGACAGGAGTTCATAGGAGGGAGAAGTTTCTTTTTAGGGTGAAAAGGAAAGATTTATTAAAGATATGACATTGGATAGGCTTGAGTAAATGTCAGGATTTCCTAAGGCAGAAATATATGTGTGAATTTCAAGTATAGTGAATGGACATTAGTTTACACGAGATATTTATATGATGAGAGGTCAATTTGTTTGGACTATAGAAGATTAGGAGACTCAAAATAGATTATATTTTAAAAGAATTTTGAAACCATATTGTGGAGGATCAGAAGAAACTATCCATCACTTGAATGTAAATAGAGAAACCTTGTAAATTTTAAAGCATTAGGGTGACATAAAATTATTGGAAAATTGATATAATCATATATAAAATATACATGTACTTATATATCATATGTGTACATACATTGTGTATACACATGCTATATGTGCATATATTGTATGTGTTCATGCAAATGTGGTATATATCACAAGTGTGCATGCATATGTTTTATTCAATATTATATTAATTAATTTAATATCATCCTAATGTTAAATATTTATAGGGTTGCTGTATTGATAGTTTTCTGGTCCTCCATAGTATGGCTTCAAAATACCTTTTAAATATAATTTATTTCAACTCCCCTAATCTTGTTCTGTAGTCCAAACAAATTGACCTCTCCTCATAGGCAGATACCTCATTTAAACCAATGTCTATTCATTCAAGCTATTCCCTCTACCTGAAATTCACACATATATTTCTGCCTTAGGAAATCCTAAGCATTACTCAAGACCTTATCCAAATGTCATATATTTAATACATTTGCCCTTTTAACCCTAATAGGAAAATTTTCCCTCCTATGTACTCCTGTGGCATTAAAGTGCCACACTTATGGCATTTGTAGAATATACTGCTTTGTACTTTTTCATGTATATGTGTTATTTCAGAGACCTTGAGATCAGCAACTGTGTCTTATATGTCTTTCTATCCATTTGCAAATGTTAATTGCTTCATAAAGGATTGAAAACAACAGCAAGACAAAATCAATAAACTGGAACAACATTAAACCATAAAATATATAGTTCATTCTTTTGAATTCAACATGCCTTTATTTGGCAGCTACCATGTACCTGATATTTTATTAGGATTTATATAGGGCACAAAAGTATTGACAGAAATTTCTGTCATGAAGAAGTTTGCCAACTTACCAGGGAGCAAAAATCACAGAATTTCAGAGTTGGATGGAGTATTTTTTATTATTATTTAGACTAATCCAAACAAGATAAAGAATTAGCTCTACCACATACCTGAGAAATTGGTATCTAGATGTCATCCATAGATCCTCACTACCTCATGAAGAAGTCCATTCTACTACTGATTCATAGTATTGTGTTAAAGTGTGTGTTTTTTTAGTCACTCTATTAATAGTATTTTATATATGGCTTTGTTTGCAATATACTCAACATACATTATCTCATTTGATGCTCACAACTCAATTTAACGAATGAGAAAACTGAGGCTCAAAGAAACTAGATGACTCACTGATGATCACACAACTATTTTCTAAGATGGAATTTGGGTTAACCTAACTTCAAGATGAGCATAAATAAAGCCTAAATTTTGCCTCAGTGAAACACTGATAAAAGGTTTTTTCCTCTTCCCATGGAGGACAAACAGAAACAAAAATCTATTTCCGCTCCCAGGGGATATCCTTGTTCATATTTGAATAAATATATCATGACACCTCCAAGTCATTTATTTTCAAGACTGTCACACTTGAAACAATTAGAGAAAGATTCCATTTTGTGGTCAAGTGCCAAAATGTGTGGTAAATAATACAAATCAAGGACAAGTGTCTGAAAGAGAAGCCATATGGCAGGGAAATAAGTGAACTCCTCTGGGATATCTTAATGAAGGATGTTGATAAAGAGTGTGAGGACTGAAAAGAGTGACATATAACTTGTTATATTGTGTGCTCTTGTAAAATGGTTTAAAAGAACTGGCCTTTGCATGTTACCAGTTTGTTTGTTTTTATCATTGTTCTTGCCAAATTACTTTTAGAAGAAAAATTGTTACGTTGTACAACTAATATGAGATACATGGTAATTATGTCAACATATCAAAGAATTTTGATTTCATTTGATTGTAAAAATTTCTTTCACCAACTTAGATCTCCAATGTATATAATTTATAGGTTTAGAGAGTTTCAAGAGATTTGTCAGTGCTTATACAGTGAAAAGTGAGAAACTGGGGTTTTAATCCAGGTCTTCTTCATTCCAAGTCCAGTACTATATTCACTGCTCTCTCTATGTGAAAATTAATTACAAAATATAAACCCAAGAGCATGCTCGTCAAGCACAATAGATTGATTGAAATAGAAACCAAAGAAGGTTGTCACATGGACACTGATTGGTTTGCTAACAGAAAAATTTACTTACTTTTTCAAGCTAAGCATTTTTCCCCTGAAGAATCTGACCCCATCATTCAACTGCTGCATGCAGTTAACAACCATCTGCTTAGGCTGTGACCTATTTTCTTTCTCAAGTTCTCAGTTGAAATGAAAATCAACTTATTTTTTTTTATTTAAAGAGATGTGAAAAAGCTAAATATGGGGTTGCAGCTGGTTTGGGCTTTCCAATGGAATTTTGTGGCCTGATATAATTTGCATTCTATTTGTGTAATATTCATAAAGTGGGAGAAACAATTATCTCACATTCTTGAACCCACCAAGGAAAACTGTACTGCACCATTTTAATGAATCAAAATTTAGATTTGGGAAAGAGCTTAGAAGTCATCTATTTCAATCCATTCCTAAACAAGACTCCCTTCAACAGAATTGTCCTGCTAGGATTTAAATACATTACAAAGCAATAGTTAAATAAACTTTCTGATACCAGGCATATACACATTTTTAAATTTATACATAGATAGACAGACAGATACATACATACATACATACATACATGGATGGTTGGATGGATGTGTGGACAGACTCATGGATGGATGGAGAGACAGATACATACATACATACATACATACATATCAATAGATTAGGACAGCTAACCCAGAAATAAGTTCACATACATATAAAAGAGTAATACATGATAAACTTCTTGCTATGACACAATAAGGAAAAGCATAATTAATTTTATTAGGATAAAACAAATGGACTAATAAACATCTAAGAATTTTTTTAATGGATTTGTTGATATAATGATGGGTTGAGTGAGAGATATGGATTAACTCCACTTCTGATGCTTACTTGTAAAAGCTTCAAAAACTGAAACTGGTATTGCTCTTGTTTAAAAAGTCATACTTCAATTAAGGCATCTAAAATTGATTTAGCTGTACCATTATACTGATTAAATTACCACATTGATTTAATAAATAGCTGTTCTATTTTTTGAATGAATTTCTTTTTGTTTGTGTTGCCACTTCACTTTTTAGCAACTCATGTTCGTGTTTATTTTCAGTGAAAAATCTCTCACTATATATATGTATATATATGTGTGTGTGTGTGTGTATAATATATACATACATATATATGTACATGCTCATATTTGTATTTTCACTTCAGTTATTTTTTCAAATCATGCTCCTGTTATATTAAGTAATGCCTAGAACTGAGGGAAAGAAGAAATGCTTCACTGAGAAAAAATAAGGAGAAACTTAAAATCACCTTATATAAATCACCCATATTGCATTGAAACAAACATAAGCATAAATTACACTGGATAAATAAGGCTTGAAGGGGACTTGTGTCATTAAAAAAAAGAGCCCATATCACTGAATCACTGCTGATAAGTGAGAATAAGATAAATCAAGTGATTTACCCAGAATGGGGATAGAAGCAGAACAAATTATGTTAAATTAAACAAATAATTATTAAATAGGTACTCTGAACAATCTATTGGACTTGTCATTGCAGGGAATCTGAAAAGTGTAAAGTCATAATGTAAAGTCATTTTCTTCATGGAAAATATAGCAAAGTTAAAGGATTTAACACACTAATGAAGGCTATAATACAAAATATGACAGGTTAAACAGAAAACAACAGCAGCAACAAAAGTAGAAACAGTATGGTTCAATCTGCATTCAGATTCCAAAGGTTTTTTTTTTTTCCTGGATGTGGAGAGCATCTTCCATCATGAATCCTTTGGAATTATATTGGCTCATTGTATTGCTGAAAAGAGTTAAGTCTATCACGGCTGATCATCACATAATGTTTTTTATACTGTGTACAATATTTTCCTGGTTCTGCTCATTTCACCCAGCATGAGTTCATGTAAATCTTTCCAGTTTTTTTCTGAAATCTGCTACTCATCATTTTCTATAGCACAATAGTATTCCATTACATTCATATACCACAACTTGTTAAGCCATTCCCCAATTGATGGGCATCCCCTCAATATCCAATTATTTGCCACCACAAAAAGTGAAGATAGAAATGTTTTTGTGCGTGTGTCCTTTTCCTGTTTTTATGATCTTTCTGGCATAAAGACCTAATAGTGGTATTTCTGGGTTGAAGGGTGTGCACAGTATTATATCCCTTTGGCCACAGTTCCATATTGTTCTCAAGAATGGTTGTTGGATCAGTTCACTGCTCCACCACCAATGCATTAGTGTTTCAATTTTTCCACAGCTTCTCCAACATTTATTATTTTCCTTTTTTGTCATATCTGATAGGCATGAGATGGTATCTCAGAGTTCTTTTAATTTCCCTCTCTCTAATCAGTAATGATTTAGAGCATTTTTTTCATATAGCAATGGATAACTTCGATTTCTTCATCTGAAATCTGCCTGTTCATATCCTTTGACCATTTCTCACTTGGGGAATCACTTGAATTCTTATAAATTTGATTTAATTCCCTTTATATTTAAGAAATGAGATCTTTATCAGAAATATTGGCTGTAAAAATTGTTTCTTAGCTTTCTGCTTCCCTTCAAATTATGGATGCATTACATCTGTCCAAAAACTTTTTTAATTCAGTGTCATCAAAATCATCCATTTTACAGTTTATAATATTCTCTTTCTCTTGTTTAGTAAGAAATTCTTCTCTTCTCCATAGATCTGAGACATAAACTTACTTTTCTGATTTACCTATGTTATCATCCTTTATGTCTAAATCATGTCCCCATTTTGATGTTTTTTAATATGTTGGTGTATGCCTAGTTTCTGCCATACTATCTTCCAGTTTTCCTAGCAGTTTTTGTCAAAAAGAAAGTTTTTATCCCAGAAGCTAGAGTCTCTGTATTTATGCACAGTAGATTACTAAAGTCATTTACTACAGTGTCTCCTCTGCCTAAACTATTCCATTGATCTACCACACTATTTCTTAGCCAGTACCAAATAGCTTTGATGACTGCTGCTTTGTAGTATAGCTTCAGATTTGCTAGTCCACCTTTCTGTACATTTTTTTCATTAGTTCTCTTAATATATTATTGACCTTTTGTTCTTCCAGATGATTTGTGTTAAGATTTTTGTAGCTCTATCACAGGCATTATTGTATAATCAAGACTTTCTCACTATATGGGGTCTCATTTCCCTATTTTTTGCATGAGAGGTTTGGACTTTTTGACTTCTGAAACATCTTCTACATAATGATTGGGTGAAACTATGAGATCTTAGAACTTCTGACTTCAAGTCTAGTCCCTTTTCCATTATACTATGGTGCCTCAAAATAAGTTTATTATATAACAGTATGTGATTAGAGAGCTACAAGGTACTTGGGTATTCAGAGGAGTAGGAGATAATACTTTCTCAATGTGAGAATCAAATAAGAAACATGAAAAAGTCACCATTTGAAACAGACTTTGAAGGAAAGTTATGTTTCAACAGATAGAAAATATCATGTGGTAATATTTTACACATGTGTGTGTGTGAGTGTATGCCTCTGTATCTGTGTTTATGTGTAGGGACGAGATGTTAGGAGGGAGACATTAAAATCATATAAATAACTATGATAGCATAAAATGTAAGGACTTCAAAGGAAAGTAATACTAACACCTGCCCATAATCTCCCATAACAGGTTCTGATTTTTAATCATATCAAGATATGCTCTTTCTTGAATACCAAAGATGAAGCAAAATGTTATCACTTTTACCCTTAGTACAATACTAGAATGCCATATGATGTAAAGATTACCAAGAGTCAGGAGTTCTGTATTCTACCTGTAGTTCAGTCACAAGCTAGTTATGTGTCCTTTCTATCAAGTCTTACAGTCATTTTTAAGACTAAATAAAACTGTCTTTCATATTTAATAGCCTGGCTAGATCAAATCTAAGAATAAAAAGTTCTTCTTAGCCCAGAACAAAAAGATCATATCTGTAAATGAGGATAATAAGATCACCTACTTCCCAGAGTTGTTGTGACAATGAAATAACATCTGTGAAATGCTTTGTAAACATTAAGGTACTATATTTTTTACTCAGTTTTTCCATCAATAAAATGGAAATCATAATAGTTGTCCTGCCTACTTTGTATACTTGTTGTGAGGATTAAAGTATTACAATTAAAATTCTCTATAAAATGGATAACACTACAGATGTGAGCTGTTAATAGCTAGACAGACAGGCAGATAGATAGATAGATAGGTAGATAGATAGATAGATAGATAGATAGATAGATAGATAGATAGATAGATAGATAGATTGATAGGAGTTGTTGCTATTGTTGACTGTACTTCATTTTCGAGGAGGACCATGATATTGGGGTATTATCATGACTTGCAGTGAATCAATTTAAGCAAGGAAAGATCTGTGCAGGTTCACCAACCTCACTCTCTCCTCCACGGCTATCTGGGTAGAGTGACAAGATATAAATCAAGATGACTGGAGATGGCCCCAGATGTTTAAGACAATTGGGGTTAAGTGACTTGCCCAGAGTCACACAGCTAGTAAGAATATGAGGCCACATTTGAACTCAGGTCTTCTGAACTTCAAGGATAGTGCTTTATCCACTGCATCACCTAGCTGCCATATATGCATGTATATATGCATGTGCCTATATGCATATATATGCACGTGAGTATGTATATATGCACGTATATGTATATTATATACATGTTCATATATGTGTGTTTGTATAAGTGTGTGTGTACACACAAAATAATAGCATATCTGATTAATGAATTCCTAGATAGGTGAAAAAATTTGTCTCTCATTATGTTTCTATGCCCCTAAGCTCCTGGGACAGTGTCTACCAATAGGATGTACCCATTATATGTTTGTGAAATTGAACTTCTAGTTTTGCAGATCTTATCCTTGAGGACATATGATGAAACTTAAAATGGATTAGTTAGTATAAATAAATTAGTCATCATGATGAAAATCAAAAGCCTTTATTTAGTACTTTAGCCAAAATATGTCTCATAATCAATCTTTTTCAGTCCCTATAAACATTTCAAGATAAAAGGGAAATATTATTATTATTATTATTATTATTATTATTATTATTATTATTACATGTGGAGAAACAAAGCCTCAAAAAGGTCAAGTGACATACCCAAGGTCACACAGTCTGGCAGAGGCCAAGTCTTTGGCCTCCAAATCCAACTACATTCCTCTACAGCAGTCTGACTCTGTGAACATTCATTTTGATTTTATTGCCTGCTGCTTGAGGTGAAAAAGACTTAAAAGGAACTTACTATGCTAGAAGCAATCCAAAAAGCTTAATGTGGGTATCTCAATGTATACTCTTCCATAATTCATATAGACATTATTCTTTAATATGCTAGGAGGCAATCATTTGACTTTAAAACACACCAATAGCCATATTAGCCCCAATACGTATGGTTAAAATTGCATGATTGCCCCAAAGCTTTAGTGAAAGCCTATATACTCAAGTTCAAATTATATTTTCCCTATTCATAATAAAGTTCTGAATAATGAAAGGTTGAAGTTAGTGGAAAGCAAAATAGTAAGTGAAGTATCATTAAGTATTTGGTATTAATAAAAATATTAATATCGATTAATTGATTGATCCTAAATACTGTCATTCTCAGAGCTTACTACTCTGATTTCTCATTATATACATACTTTCATGGACACCTCAATATAAGAATATTGGCTTCTAATTGGATCAATTTGGAAATAGAATAAATAACATAGAAGATAAAGTAGTAGACATTACCAAAGAAGTAGAGTCCTTGAAAACAAGAGTACACCAAATAGAAATCAATGATTCCTTGAGACAGCAAGAGATATTAGAACAAAATGAAGATTGAAAAACTAGAAGAAGAAAATGGAAGATATTTGGTAACAAAAACAAATGACTTGGAAAAGTGGTCAAGAAGAGATAATATAAAAATTATTGAGCTCCCTGAAAACATTGATATAATAAAAAGCTTGGATGCTATATTTCAAAAAATTATCAGTGAGAACTGCCTATACTTATTAGGAACAGAAGGTAGAATAAATATAGAAAGAATCCATAGGTCACCTCCTCTAATAAATACTCCCAGGAATGTAATAGTCAAAATTTAGGACCAACATGTCAAAGAGAAAATACTACAAGAAATCAGAATCAAGCAGTTCAAGTACCAAGGAGTTACAGTTAGGATCACACAAGACATGGCTGGCTCAACCATAAATGAGAGGAAATCTTGGAATAAAATATTTAGAAAATCAAAAGAGTTGGGCTTACAACCAAGAATGAGATATCCTTAAAAAACTTGGTATAGTCCTATATTGGAAAAGTGGCCATTTAATACAGTAGAAGATTTTGAAGAATTTTTGGTGGAAATACCAGAGCTGAGGAAGATGCTTGGAATACAAACAAATGAGTTCAGAGAAATCTAGGAAGGTCAATTTATTGGAATAATTGAAAGGAATTTTATGACATAATGCTAACATTTTAAACATTTTTTTCCAGTTATATGTAAAGATTTTTCAACATTTATTTTTATGAGATTTTCAGTTTCAATTTTTTATTTCTCCCTTCCCCCCCTCCCCAAGACAGAAAACAATTTGATATAGGTTATATATGTACAATCACATAAAACATATTTCTGCATTAGTAATGTTGAAGAAGAAGCAGAATAAATGGGAAAAACTAAAAAAAAAGTAAAAAAAAATAAAAGTAAAAAACAGTATGGTTCAATCTACACACAGATTCCACTGTGCTTATTTTTTTCTGGAGGAGGAGAGCATTTTCCATCATTAGTCCTTTGGAATTGTCTTGGATCATTGTACTGATGAGAAGAGCTAAGTCTATCACAGTTGATCATCACACAATGTTGGTATACAATGTTCTCCTGATTTTGCTCACTTCCCTCAGCATCAGTCCACTTAAGTCCAGGTTTTTCTGAAATCTGCTTGCTCATCATTTCTTATAGCACAATAGTATTCCATTAAATTCATATACCACAGCTAGTTCAGCCATTCCCCAATTGATGGGCATTCCCTCAATTTCCAATTCTTTGCCACCACAAAGAAAGCTGCTATTAATATATATTTTTTTCGACATGTGGGTCCTTTTCCCTTTTCTGTGATGTCTTTGGGATGCAGACCTATTAGTGGTATTACTGGGTCAAGGGGTATGGTCAGCCTCATGTCCCTTTGGGCATAGTTCCAAATTGCTCTCCAGAATGGTTGAATCAGTTTAGTACTAGTGGGGATGGAGGGAGGAAGAAACTTATGGGTAGGCTTTGAGAACCTTGCTGTCTTCTGAGGATATTTGAGGCGGGGCGGGGGGGGGGTGATTAGTTCTAGTCTTAGGGTTTAAAGAGTGATAAAACCAAGGGTGATTAAAAAAAGTAATATAAAGGAAATGTGAACCTTTTTATTTCTCATAATTGGGGTACATGAGAAGTGTATATAAATAGACAAAGGAGAGTGATCATAGGTATAAAATGTTTTGGTATAAAAGTATATAAAACAAAGGTCAATCTGGGAATAGGGAGCACTTTATTAAGAAAGTGCAAATACTGGGTAGGTAAGAGTTATAAGAACAACATGTCCTTATCCTAAAGTGGGGATTAAAAGTTAAGTAGCACCTAAGGTCTTTTAGATAGCCTCTTAGATAATTGGGGAAATCGTTCAACAAATAGTTATATTGAATGTAATAATATATTATTTTATTATAGGAAGTGATAATAGGTGATTTCATAGAATCCTGGGTGGTATGAAGTAATTGATGCAAAGTGAAATAAAGAGTAAGAAGAATTTAAACCAATATAAGGACAACATAAAGAGAAAACAATTTTGAAACTAATGATACAAAGAACCAAGTCTCAAGGAGACCTGGAAATACTTTAAAAATGTTAGCCTTTTGCAGACAGAAGGGATGGACAATACAGGTAAAAAGGAACATTTTTAGATGTGGTCATAGTATGGATTAACCTCCCCTCCCCCATTTGTGGAGGAAGAATTTGAAAGGAAGAAAGGGAGGTTAATGGGAGGTATAGTTAGTAATAATGTAATACTAATGTCTTAAGGAGTCATTGTAACATTTCAAATTCTCTCAAGGGAAGATAAAATAGCATGACAAGCAGAACTTTAAAAATGAAACTATAAAATTATATAATTAGAACAACTAGCATAAGATAGAATTCATAATTTCATATACAGTCCTATTTTGCATATTTTGATTTATGTATACAAATTTTCTAAGCTTTTTAAATGCAGCATTAAATTTAAAAACCAAAACAATTTAGCTTTTTTGGAAGACCTTTAGTAATTGGGAACCTACTGCTTTCTAAAGCATCCCATTTTGTCATGTTACTAAAATGTATGTTATTTTCTTTACAACAGCTGATCTGCTCTCCAAAATTTGTACTCATTGTTTTTAGTTCTGTACTGCTGCTTCCCACTTATTTTTTTTACTTTAAATAAAATGTTTATTTAAAAGTACTATGTAAATGTAGTTTACTTTTTAAAAATGATGAGAAGAATACTATCAGAAAAATCTGGAAAGACTTACATGAACTGATGCAGAGTGAAATGTATTATATACAAAATAACAGTGATATTGTAAGATGATCTGCTATGAATGACAGTTATTTTTAGCAAAGAAACAATCTAAGATAACTCTGAAGGACTTATGAAAATTGCCATCCATCTACAGAGAAAGATCTGATGTTATCTGAAAACAGATTGCAGCATATTTTTTGTTAGTTCCTTAATCTGGTTCTGCTTTTGTCTGTTTTCCTTTACAATCTAGCTAATGTACAGATATTTTGCATGACTACTCATGTATAACTTATTGAACTGCTTCAGTTCTAGGGCAAAGGGGAGAGTGGGAAGGAGGAAAAAAAGTTGGAACACAAAGTTTTAAAAAAAATTGATGTCAAAATTTGCTTTTACATGTAATTTGGAAAATAAAAATTCTTAATAAATAAATAAGAACTTTTTAAAAAGACCACAAGATATACCTTCTAAATAATCAAATGGGGTTGTATAAGGTTATAATCACAAATACATTTGGATATACAGGAAAGAGAAATAAAAAGGAATTTAATAAGGTTAAACTGTTTATGTTCTTTCATGGGAAAATGACATTGATAACTCCTAAAAACATTTTCATTATTAGGGCAGTTAGGAGGATATATAGACAGAGGAAATGGGTATGGGTTGAATATGATGGGATAATTATTTTTTAAAAAATAAAAAGAAAAGATAAGATTTTAATGCACTGGGAGAATGGGGAAGGGAGAGGTATAATGAGGTAAATTATCTGACATAAAAGAGGCACAAAAGAGCTTTTACAGTAGAGAGGAATATGGGGGTGATGGGAGACACCATGGGAACCTTATTCTTATAGAAACTGGCTCAAAGAGGGAATAAAATATACACTTATTAGAATATAGAAATCTATCTTAAATAAAAGAAAGTAATAGGAGAAGGGATAGGAGAATGGGTTGACTGATAGAGATGAGGGCAGATTGGGGGAGGTAAAGGTCAGAAGCAAAACCCTTATGAAAATGGAGAAGTTTAAAGGAGAGGAGGTTAAATGAGGAAATGGGATGGAAGGAAATACATAGTAAGCATAACTGTTAAAAAATGTACAAGAAAATTCTCTGATAAAGACCTTATTTCCCAAATATGAACAGATCTGAGTCAAATTTATAGAAATAAGAACCATTCCTCAATGGATAAATGGTCAAAGGATAGGGACAGACAATTTTCAGACAATGCAATCAAAGCTGGGGGCAGCTAGGTGGCACAGTGGATAGAGAGTGTGGCCCTGGATACAGGAGGACCTGAATTCAAATCTGGCCTCAGACACTTAACACTTACTAGCTGTGTGACCCTGGGCAAGTCACTTAACCTTCATTGTCCCGCAAAAAAAAAAAAAAAAGATATCAAAGATATCTATAGTATGAATAAATGTTACAAAACACTATTGATTAGAGAAATTAAAATTAAAAGAATTCTATAAGATTGTCTAATATGAAAGAAAAATAAAATGACAAATGTTGGAGGAGATTTGGTAAAATTGAGACACTAATGCACTGTGGGTGAAGTGATACACTGATTCAATCATTCTTTTGAGCACTTCAGACCTATGCCTGAAGGGCTAAAAAACTATTCATACCATTTGACCCAACAATACCACTATTAGATTTGTGTCCTGAAGAGATTTTTTAAAAAAAGGAAAAGGACCTATATTTACATAAATATTGATTGATAACAGCCTTTTAGTGGTGGCAAAAAATTGGAAATTGAGGGGATGTCTATCAATTGGGGAATGACTGAACAAGTTACTGTATATGATTGTGATGAAATACTATGGTTCTATAATAAATGAGTTCAAATTTGGCCTCAGACACTTGATACTCACTAGCTGAGTGACCCTGGGCAAGTCACTTAACCCTCATTGCTCTGGGGGAAAAATACATGTTGTGGATAATGACATAAGAATACTTCAAGGGTAAGAAGGAGTTAGATTATGCAAGGCTTTAAATGCCAAAGAGAGTGTTTTATATTTGATCCTAGAAGCCTTTCCAATTTACAGAATAGGGGATGTATGTATGACATCAGATTGTATGTGGTATGTATATGTGTTATTTCACATTTACCTATAGGGTTGAAACTTCAATATAAACTTTGCCTTATTTTGGATGACTCCTCTTTCAATACCTGTCACAGTGATGTTCCTTTTTAAGGAAATCATTGTTTTGTAAATTACAAACTTTTGCCTAATTGTAATCCACTAAAGGCAGGATGAAGGTTCCTCGAGAGCAGAAATTATTGACTTTTGTCTCTCCATTCCCAAATTCTAGCACAGTGCAGGATATTACCTGAGCTTAATAAATATTAGAATAGTTATTTAAAAAGACAACACTTATGACAAAAGAGATAATCAACATATGTTCTAAAGCATGTGTAGTTAATATTTTGAAAGGGAAAAGCAATATGGAGGATGATGCTTTGCAATATATTAATTTATTAGGAATAAAGCTTTAATAATATATATTTGTGGTAATATTAAGGAGTGATAACCTTTCTTATGATCATTTAGGAATTAAATAACAAGTTTCAGGATTCTGCTACAATGTCTCTCCTAATCACAAACCACTTAGCAAGCATAAGTCACATCTGTTCTTTTTGCAGTTTCATTTCTGCTCTGTAAACTTTAGGGAAGAAAGAAAAGAAAGATGTCATCTTTTTTGCCTGCATTATTTAGTTCAATTAAAAGAAAGTCAAACTCTTTGAATACAAAGCCAGCATAAGCTAAATTCTGCTCAAATGGCTATAGATGGTAGGAAAAAAAAGTTCATTGATTTATATTTGAAATTCTGTCTTTGCGATTTTACTAATAAAGAAAGGACTTCCTATTGGAAATGAATGGAAGATTGTAGTTAGAAACAATAGCAACTTAGCAATCACCAAGAATGGGTAGCATGCTGTATTCTGAGATATCCATTATTTTGTAAATGAGCTAACAGCTCAAGTATCTTCAAGCCATTCATTTTATACAGAGATTCACAATTCAACTTAAAAAGAAATATATCATGTTAAAACTATTCCTTCAAACCTGAAAATCATATAACAGTGGAACTCTATTCTTTTTACTATAATGGGTTAGTCTGTGAGGGGTGCATTATATCACATTTCTCAGAATTGCAAGATTGTATTTCTATGTTTGACCATTCAATGAATATGTATATGTGAGACACACAAAAAATAACATGAGAATTGCAGAGACACTGTGAATATGTGGATCTATAATGGAAGTTGCTTAGTTTAACACTGCTTTTTTCATTCTTCCTCATAGGTGTGTTGTCTACTTAGAAGTGATTCCTTTTAAAAAAGCCCAGATAATTTCTGTTGCTCTTTAAGATATTAATATGTCTTACCACTGCTTTTAAAGAATCAATTTATAGTCCTTAAAATCACCTTTGTACTACTGAGTTCTTAAACATGACAATTCATGGAGATTCAACAATTCATTCAGTGTTATTAGATGGTGATAGTGACTTTTAATCGCAGAAATCTAGAGGAGATAAGAAAAGTTGAATAAGTGAAAAGAGAATGAAGAATATGTTTTCATTTTATTCTGTATTGTCCATTTTTCTTGATTTATTTGTTATGTCCATTTGCTATGTGTTTGTAAAGTGGCTGAATTTTTGCAAAATTGATGATCAGTTTATTTTCTAATTCCTGATCTTGATTTTTCAGGCTGTTTGTAACTATACATGCTAAGATTTTCCCCTTCACTGGAAGGAAGCAAAATAAAGAACAGGACTTAAATGGTAGGAATCTCTCAATAGAAGGTGGTCAGAGTTCAAGTATTCTTTGATTTTTAGGCTACCAGTGAGTTTTCTCCAACAGTCAAACCATCTGCAGTGAAACTGTGAAATTTACCTTTCAAAAACTCATTGACAGAACACTTACCCACTTTCAAGCTGTCATTTTAATAAATGTTAAAACCCATACATTATTTTTTAGAAAGCTGCATTTTATCAAAATACTATTTGGAAAACATACAGAATTAAACTTTTCCCTGCATTTTCATTAGGCTGTTACAGTCCCTAATTTGGTTTTGTAGTGAATATATTTCCTTTTTGGCAGTGAAAAGAGATAGATGAAAAAAGAATCCCATTTAGTTGAATCTCTTTCACAGTATCCTTACATCATTTCCCTCTCTCCCTGGCATTATATAGAAAGGCTATGTTGATAAATATTGTTGCTTAATGGCTTTAATGTGATAAAGAATCTTAGAGTGAGATGATCATTTCCAAGTTCTGGCAGGCAGGGAGCTCTGGCAAATAAATACACACAGTATACACACACACACATACACATACAAGTATGTGTGTCTATGGATATGCATATGAATATAGGCATATGTATATGTATATATTTTTCCCAAGAAAATGAAAGTCACCTTTTCCACAAATCCTTCCAGAATTGATCAGAAGCTAATGGTTTCTATTTGGTTTTTTATCAGGCTATGAAACTCTTATAACCATACTTCCTCATCTCCCATCATATATATCCCCTTAGAGATGTTAAAGAAGTATGTTTTTCTTAGGAGTTATTCCCCCTTTATAATTCAGTAAAATTCCTCTATGAGATGTCTTATCACTACAGGAATTCTGAGGGAAAATTCTTTTCAGGAAACATTAGGAGATTTATATAAGATGAGAGAGAAAGCTTAACAGTTATATTTATTTGTAAATGTGTTATTTATGAATAAGAACTGTTATCTAGGGGGCAGCTAGGCAGCGCAGTGGATAAAGCACTGGAACCTGGATTCAGAAAGACCTGAGTTCAAATCCGGCCTCAAACACTTGTCACTTATTAGCTGTGTGTCCCTGGGCAAGTAACTGAACCCCCACTGCCCTGCAAAAACAAAACAAAACAAAAAATAAAAATTGTTATCTATAAATAAGAGAGGACAAGATCTATCATATAGAAGTTTGATCAATCCATTTTCTTGTATGGATTTATTAAAGTCCTAATATATACAAAAACCTACTGCAAAGTATAAGATATAAATGCAAAATTGAGATAATTCCTAAAAGCAGTTAGATTACATTCTATTGGAAACTAAAATATAGATTCTGCAATGTTCCCCTAAGTTTTGTTTTGTTTTGTTTTATATTTTTTGTTTCTGTTTGTGTTTGTGTTTTTTTCCTTTTGTGTGGCAATAAGGTTTCAGTGACTTGTCCAGGGTCTCACAGCTAGTAAGTGTCAAGTGTCTGAGGCCAGATTTGAACTCAGGTCTTTCTGAATCCAATGCTGGTGCTTTATCCACTGTGCCACTTACCTGCCCCTGGTTCCCCTAAATTATCTAGAAATGGCAAAAAAAATCATATAAAATTGAATAACAAAAAAAAAAAAACAGTTAAATGAAGAAGCATTCCCCTGGAAAATAACCAGAACACTTGATGCAATTTAAGCTTTTTAAGGTCAAGGATTTTTTTATCATTTCCTTTTATTTCAATCACCTTCCATAATGCTCAATACTTGTTTTGTCAGTCAATAAACACTTATTAAAAGCTTCCTATATACCAGATATTGTACCAGGCACAATGAGAATCAAAACTTAGTCCCTGCTCTCAAGGAACTCACAACATTTCGGAGGGAGATTATATACAGTCAATCAACAAGCAAGCTTTATACAGGATACATAGTAAATAATAAGCATAATGAAGACACACACATTAAAAGGAAAGATTTCTTATAAAAGATAGAATTTTAACTAAAACTTGAAGCAATAGCAGCTTGGAAGCAGAAAAGGAGGAAATCCATTAAAGATATGGTAAAATGACATATAAAATATCTCGGGAGGCAAAATGAGTGCATGGCTCCAACAACAGGGAGGAAGCCAATGCCACTGGATCAAAGAGTACATGGAATGGGGGCGGGGGAAAGAAGAGGGGACATAATTGTAAGGTGTAAGAAAACCACAAAAGTAGAGAAGGGGAATAAGTTGAGAATAAGAGAGTTGGTAATAAAAGATTTGAATACCTATCAAAGGATTTTCTACTTGAAATTGGAGGTGACAAGTAGCCACTGGATTTTATTGGGGGTTGGGTAGTGACATAGTTAGACTTGTACATTAGGAAGTACCAAATTGGCAACTGAGTAGAGGATAGAGTGGAGTCATTAAAGACTTGTTGCAGGAAGACCAGCCAGCCAGTTATTGCAATACTTTTCAGTAACATCAAATATAAAAGTCATTGAAAATCCAAAGGCTATGAGGGCCAAGAAAGAATCACTTTAAAGGAAGTTATAAAGTTAGGTCATTAGGACTAAAGGAATGGTTAGGCAGAGTGATGTCATATGTCATTATATGTCATACAAAGGTTATTCAAATATGTTGAAAGTGTACATGAAGAGAGAATAATTCCTAAGCTAGTATGTGATATGAACTGGAAAGAATGGATTTTTTAAAATTATTATTAAAAGTAGAATACCAGGATGTCTTTGTTCTGTGAGAGAAGGGAGATGCTATGTAATTAAACATAGATTGGTACAAAGTAAAATCAACTTCATATGTGATTTATTAATACACATGTTGGAGGGAGTACATGTGATTTCAAGGAATAAAATGTAGGCATTACAAACAAATCAGAAAATAGAATGTTTGCATATGATTTTTAAAGGGATATAACTATGAATGTTAACAGGTTCAATTTAATAACAAAAAGGAAGCAAAATAAAGAATGAAATAGAAATCAGAACCTCTAGAACCTGCTACTTACTTAGAATGTGTCTAAAGCTCAGGTACATATACTGATTCAAAGGTGTTACGAAAATTTCTGTCACAGTGTTAGACAAAACAATAAAAACAACAACAATAAAAGAAACAAACAACAACAAAAAGTCTCCAAGCCAAAAGAAAATCGTTTTATTGGGAGAGGGATCCTGTCTCACAATAAAGCCAGTTTCAGTTCTGAGATCCAAAGACATAGAGCCTTGGGAGTCCCAGATATTTATACTCATATTGTCCCAAGATTAAAGTATTGTAACTGAAGTTTGATATTTCTACAATAAGAAAATATATAGCCATGTCTTCTCATCTATTGGTCTCCAATGTCATAGTTGATAAGTAACATAGCTCAAAACATATTGAATTTCTGCATTGTGGAAATAAAAAACAAAAAATAAACATCTGTGGATTTAGAAGTGACCATCTTTGACAATCTGTCCCACATTTCTGACACTTTTAGGATTTTTGATGCATTCAAGATGCCTTAATCTCATCAATCTCCTTGCTTTTTGTCATATTTTAATAGTTCAGATTGGTCCATAATAACTCCAGAGTAACTATCTGGTGTACTTGAACTTTATCCTGATTGGTTCATCCTAACCACAAAGTTGTATAGGAGGATACTGCAATGTATGAGAAAATATGCTGATCCAAGCATTTGCACCTTGTTTTAATGCATTATCATCTACTGAAGCTTGAATCACATATATTGATAAGGAATGGCTTCAATCATGTAGAAAAGTAAGGAATGTGGGAAATCTCACTCACAAAAGGAAAGGCTATAACAAAATGGACTTTATTTTAATGGAATTTAAAAACAAAGTGTTGCAATCATGATTTAAGTTCAGGCAATAGTAAACATGCACACATAAAATCATAGATGGATATGCATACATACATATACATACATACACAAACATATATCTATATATTAAATGTTTAAAAGTGATCAAGAGAGCAGTGCTATGGTTTAAAAAACCATTAATATATCAATAATAATAATAATGTGTTAATATACCAAAGGACATAACTAAAATTCTTGGAGGAAAACTTATCTGAAATAAAACAAATTTGATGGTGAAACATTGATAATAGTAATGAATATAACAATTAGTATTTAAATCGTGTCCAAAATATTGTTATATATCAATTCATTTTATCATCTTCAGAGCACTGTGAGATAAGCACAACATCAACTATCCACATTTTGCAGTTGAGTAAACTTAGTCTTTGGGAGGTTAAGTAACTCATTTATGGTGACAAAGATGTTATGTTTCTGGGAAGAGTCTGAAACTACCTCTTATAAGTTCAAAATCTTATCATCCTTAGAGCAATGTGACATACATATATCTATTTTAAACATATTGCTGCTGAGCAAATAGTCTAAGAGAGGTTAAGTAACTTCTCCATGGTGATACAAATAGTATTTTTTTCTGAATAAAATTTGAAGCTAGATCTTATATATTCTAAATTCAGCACATTATTTGCCAGACAAAGTTATTTAATATTGCTTTTTCAGAGTTTGTCAAATCCAACAGAAAAATATACGTCAAAGTAGTTAGAGGAAATGTTGATAAAATGAATTTGATAACCTTTAAATTTCTGATTTAGAAACTTACTGAATTTGAATATTTCTCATATCATTATGGGACACAAAAGCATTCATGTGCAAGAGTCCAAAAATCATGAACAAATTTTGAAAGGCAGGAATCTTGGAGTATATTTTATAGTACAGAATATAATTCAATTAAAATTAATAAAGAAAAATGAACAAAATATGGGCATAAATAAGAATGAAGACTGAAATCTTAAATATGGTATACTTAAATTTCTATCTCATAGAAGCAATAAAAATGAAAAACAATAAAAATGAGAAAACATGCAACCATGTATGGGATAAAATTAAAGTCATCTTTGGAAAATAATTTGCTTCCCCGAATGTTTATATTAAGAAAAGAGAAAAAAAAATATGGTATCCTAATTAATTATATGTTTAATATAACAATAATACTAATCTAATTATCTACAATTCAAAAATAGATGTTAATATTATGAACTAAAGATAATTTGGTGTAAGAATTAAAGTAATAAAAATTATTTTAGTGATTAGTAATTCATTAATAATTAATCTGATCAAAAGAGGAAATCAAATAAACTCAAAAGTGAAAAGGAAGCAATTGATTTTTAAAATGGACAGGAAATAAATTATCATGAATTTATATTGAAAAAATTGTCCATATAAACCAAATGGAAAAGAACCAAAAAAGTCAGAATTAACCAGAGAAAAGAGATAGCCTAAATAATCAATCTCAGAAAAAGAAATTGAGCAAGCCATAAATTGAAAATCACTCAATGAACACACATACATGCACATGCTTGCATATGGATACATATGTGCATGTTATTTTATATTATAGATATACATATATATGTAAAATCAATTGGCTAGAATGATGAAATGTGTCTAATGAAAGGAAATATATTAGTCATAAATATAAAAATTTTAATGAGTTCAAAATAATCACCTAAGTCCAAGACAGGGAAAATTCAAATAGGTAACAGTTTATATATACAAAAATCAGAGATCATCTTTCTCAATGAATCAAATATATGATACTATAATCAGAGGAGATAAAGGAACTAGAGAACATAGTACTGTGAGCAGCATTATTTCTAGTAGTAGTAAGTAAATTGTACAATTCTATTTCCACGGTACTCTGCCCTGCTCAAACCACACGTGGAGTGCTGTTTTCTGTTCTGCATGCTACATCCTAGGAAAATATTGATAAACTAGAGAAAAATTCAGAGGATGTTAATTAAGATGTTGAAGGGTATTGAAGGTCATCAAGTCAACAGACAAGTTTTAAAAAGTAGAAGATTTTGGGGGTGGAGGTAGGCATGATAGTGTTTGTGTATTAAAAGTGCTGTCACAGGGTGAATAACTTAGATCTACTTAGCCATACAAGAGAGAAGTAAGGTCACAGTGGTAAGTGGAGATTGCAAAGAATCAAATTGTGTGATCATAGTATTATATATAGCATTAAAGCTGAAGGAAATCTTAAAAGGTATTTAGTGCCCTCCCCCTCCCCACTGGGTCTGAGGCAGCTGCCAAGTCAGGAGTCCCGGTGTCCAGCTGTCCGGCTCTCCGGGCCGTTGGGACGGACAGAGTGGCGCTCACAGGCTACCGGCTGAATTGGGCCACTGTCAGAGGCCCCTGTCCAGGCCGCAGCTGCAGGACTTTCCCATCTCCTACCTTCCTGACTTGCTGCAGAGATCTTCAGGGTTTAGAATGTCTTCTCTAGCCAACTTGTGGCACATAGGGATGAAGGAGGGTGGCCCTACCAGAAAATTGAAGATTGTGGAGGTAGAGAACTTCCAGGTCCCCAAATGCCTGTTTCTTTGGAGTTAAAGGCAGTGGTCTGGCTAAATGATAAGACAAGACATCATTTTGGTTGCCGCACTGTCTTCTTGGTGTGTTTGTACTGAATAATCATCACCATGGTTTTGAATGACCTTCCAAACTTAGAAGATATTTATACTTCCTTGTGCTCACCAACAATGGAAGACTCTGAGGTAGATTTTGACTTTGGACTGGAAGATGATTCAAAACATGACAGTATTTTGGGGAATTCTACTATCTTTATGGCTTTCAAAGGAAATATAAATGATACAGACTTGAAATGGAAATTGGACGCCATATTGGAGAATGTTCCCAGTCTTTTGCACATGGAATCCAACAAGCTCAAAGTATGGAAGGCGGAAGCTTGGAACAGTGTCCATGTTACATTTAGCATCCCCTGGGAAACTACAGAGCAGTTACAAATTCTGGCTCAGAACGACAATCAGCAACTCCAGGACGTAGGAATTCTCTCTGTTCAGATTGAAGGTGAAGGTGCAATCAACCTGGCTCTGGCTCCAAATCGAAGCCAAGATGTGCAAATGAATGGGCCTGTGGGACCTGGGAATTCTGTTAGAATGGAGACAGGATTTCCCATGGCAAGTGACCCAGAATTAATATGGATGAACAATCCTGCAGCTGTTATGATGTCCCAGGGTGGAAATGTATCTTCTTCCATGATAGCAGCTGGTGCTAACCCAGAGCTGCAGACCAGAGCACCTAGACCTGCTTCACAGTCAGATTCAGGGGGTCCACTCCCCTCTGGGCTTCCTCTACAGCAATAGAGTCATATCTCAGGGTCTTTGGCTCCTCCACTCCACTAAATGCAGACTGTTCCAGTTAACAGACAAATAAATCTACCTAATTTTCAATAGCTTCCACAGTAGCAGCAGTTGCAACCTAGACCCCTACAGCAACATCAGCAGCAGCAGCCACAGGGTATTTGGCCTCCTTTTCCTGCTCCCACTCAGGTGCCTGTGCCTCCTGGCTGGAACCAGTTGCCTTCTGGAGCTCTTCAGCCTCCACCAGCCCAGGGTGTTCTGGGTACATTAACAGCAAATCAAGGATGGAAAAAGCCCCCCCTTCCTAGTCCTATGCAGCAGTAGCTTCAGGCAACGCCATCTCTAGCCACAGTACAGACTCCTTCCCATCCTCCACCTCCATATCCCTTTGGAAGCCAGCAAGCCTCACAGTCCCACACAAACTTTCCTCCAGTGAACAACCCAGGTCAATTTACTGCTCCTCAAATGAAGAGCCTTCAAGGGGGACCTTCCCGGGTTCCTACACCACTTCAGCAGCTTCACCTAACAAACAAGTCTCCTGCTTCGTCCCCCTCATACTTTCAGCAGGGATCTCCTGCATCATCTCCTACAGTTAACCAAACACAGCAGCAGATGGGACCAAGGCCACCTCAAAATAACCCTCTTCCCCAAGGATTTCAGCACCCTGGCACTTCTCCTGGTTGAATTCCTGTGGTTCAACAGGGAAATTTACCACCCAACTTCATGGTGATGCAACAGCAAAATCAGGGTCCACAGGGTTTACATCCAGGTCTAGGAGGAATGCCTATATGGCTCCCACCTGGCTTCTCGACAGGACAGGCCAATCAGAATTTTATGCAAGGCCAAGTGCCTTCAACAGCCTCTGGAACCCCTGGGAATACAGGAGCCCCTTAGCTACAAGGAAATCAGAGTGTACAGCGCAGAGGTGGCCAAAGAACTAGTCCTCCCCAGAACCATATGCAAGTATCACATGGGCCACCAAATATGATGCAGCCCAATATGATTGGGCTTCATAGCAATATAACCAGTCAACAAACTAGTAACAATGGAGTTCCTCAGGTGAACATGGGCAGCATGCAAAGTCAGCCTCAGCAAGGACCCCCATCTCAAATGATGGACATGCATCAACAGATTGTTTCCTCCCAAGGACAGATAGTGAACTCTCAGGCTCAAGGAGCCTTGAATCCTCAAAACCCAATGATCCTTTCTCATGACCAACTTATGCCACAAGGCCAAATGATGGTAGCCCCTCAAAACCAAAACCTTGGGCCTTCAACACAAAGAATGACCCCCCAAACAAATGATTCCCCAGCAGGGTGAACAGATGATGGCACCACATAATCAAATGATGGGACCTCAAGGCCAGGTCTTGCTACAACAGAACCCAATAATAGAGCAAATAATGACCAATCAGATGCAAGGAAATAAGTAGCCATTTAATGGTCAGAACCAATCAAATTTTCTGACGGGACCAGCTCAGATAATGAGAGGACCAACTCCAAACATGCAAGGAAATATGATTCAGTTTACAGGACAGATGGCAGGACAAATGATGGCATAGCAAGACCCTGTGAACAGCAATCCATCTCAGGTTATGGGAATTCAGGGGCAGGTTTTAAGACTACCAAGACCTGGCTCACACATGTCCCAGCAACATAATGAAGCCACTACCCCCACAAATAATGAAGTCAGCATTTCCCAGATGATGCCTGATGTTTCCATGCAGCCATCAAACATGTTGCCACCCCATATGCAAGGAAACAGCACCTCAGGGAACCACTTTTCAGGGCATGGGATGCCTTTTAATGCACCCTTCAGTGGAGCAGCAAATGGAAATCAGATCTCCTGTGGTCAGAATCCTGGTTTCCCTTTCAATAAAGATGTCACTCTAACAAGTCCTTTATTAGTGAATTTACTACAAAGTGACATATCTGCAGGCCACTTTGGGGTGAACAGTAAACAAAATAATACAAATGCAAATAAACCCAAGAAGAAGAAACCACCATGGAAGAAGAAAAGTAATCAGCAAGGAGAACTTAATACCCCAGATTCATGCCCACCGGGCCTTGAGGAGTCTGACCAACAATCACTGTCTAGAGAAAAAGCAATTAACTTGGACAACACAGGCCCTAAACTCTCAGATTTTGCAAGTAGACCACCAGATGATAAAGCATAATGATGTCACTTGTCTTGTCTATGAAATACGAAAGGGGGCTTTGCTGGTGTTCTTCCTTCCCCTCAAGGAAGAAGCAACACTATTTTGTCCCTTGTAACCCAAGTGTATTTCCAGGAAATTTTGGCATGTGTGATGTTTGAGAATTTTGTTTGTTGTTGAATAAAAAACCTTTACAATAATAATAAAACCTGTCTAAAGGTACTTGTACCTTTGGATTCATCTCCACTTGGACCTTTCAGCTTCTTCCAAAGGAAAACTGAAATGGGATGGACCTCCCTGATCCTGACAGTATACACCCAAGTCCCAGCCATATTCAGAGAAGCCAAGTTTAAATGAAGAATTTTCCCTACTATTTGATCTAATATGCTCATCTGCCTTTTCTGCATTGTAAGCTGTGGATTTCCAAGAAATAAATCCATGTATCTATTAAAAACAAAGGTATTTAGTATGACCCCCTCATTTTACAAATAAGGAAACTGTGGCCTAGAGAAGTAATTCCCCCATGTTCAGAGTGATAAAGCCATGCTTTGAACCCAGGTGGTCTGACTTTGAATCCAGTACTCTTTCTACTTTAGCACTCTACCTCAAATGAAAGCTAGATGTAGAGAAAAATCTCTGTGAAAAGAGCTTTTTTTTTTTAAATGGAAAGGGCTTCCTCCAAGGGAAATGGAGGTCTATCTTATCTTACAGGATATCTTAAAGTAGCTAACTTGCAGAGGTTGGCTTATTCTTGTTCAAGTAAGAGGTAGAATAGATGGCCTCTGAAATTCCTTCCAAATTTCAAATTCTACTCCAAAGATAAGGGGTAGTGAAACTACAGTCTTCTTAACATTTAGCAGCTTACCATGCCTTTATTAACCATTGTCAGATTTTAGCTTATTAATAAAATTTGACACAAACTAATACCTAGTCCTTTAATATGTTATTTACTCAAACATGCTATAATTCTGATGATCATGTCACAAACTCATCATGCATAAATTTTGTGTACCATCCACAACCTTGTTCTCAGTTATCTGTCAAATAATGACCAGGCAGGAAACAAGCATTCATTAACTTACCTACTATGTTCCAGACACTGTGCTAAGCATTTTATACATATTATATCATTTCATTCTCACAAAAATTCTGGAAGGTAAGGACTATTATTATCTCAATTGTATCTGAGGAAACTAAGACAAACTGAAGTTAAATAATTTGCTGAGAATCGTATAGTTAGGATGCATCTGAGGCTAGACTTTAAGTCAGGTCTTCCTGACTGGAGGCCTGAATCACTATCCACTGTAGCATAAAGGAAAATAATAGATTTAAAACGGTAGCATGATGTGTAATGCATTTGATCTTTGGAAGC
Source organism: Dromiciops gliroides (assembly GCF_019393635.1). Lineage (NCBI taxonomy): Eukaryota > Metazoa > Chordata > Mammalia > Microbiotheria > Microbiotheriidae > Dromiciops > Dromiciops gliroides. Next base: position 383,437,692 of record NC_057863.1, read on the forward strand.
AGAATTACCTCAGATCTATGTCATCTCAGAATCTATACTGCAGGTATCCACTGTAACACTTAAAAATAAATCTCTTCTGAGTTACATTGATTCTCTTTAGTTTTGGAAATGTTTTGAGGTTGTGTATGTTCACAAATTAAAGAATGTTCTTAATTATAACAGCTTTCAAAACATTTATTGTCAATTTTTAAATGTTTTTAATTGCTTCTTTCAAGAAAAAGAGAAAACTTGAAATCATATGGTAAAATGTCATAATTTAAGCAGATTGTCACTTAAAGAGTTGTTTTTGTTCTCCCTCCTCTCCCATTCTTTACCTCTCCTCTCCCCATTATACAAGCATGCACAACTTCAGTCTGTTCCATTTAAATAATTTATTCATTTTAATCCATTTGTTATTTTAAAAATATTTGAGGGGCAGCTAGGTGGCACAGTGAATAGAGCACCGGGCCTGGAGTCAGGAGGAACTGAGTACAAATCTGGCCTCAGACACTTAACACTTACTAGCTGTGTGACCCTGGGCAAGTCACTTAACCCCAATTGCCTCACCATAAAAACAAAACAAAACACACACACACACACACACACACACACACACACAGAGTTTTAGGATCCACCAGTTTCCAGATGTTTGGCCTTGGGCAAATTAGACCTCTTTTTTCCTCGTGTAAAACAGACAATAATTATCCTGTGTGTGGCAAAAATTTATTTCAAGAACTAAATAATACATGTATTTTTTAAAATTATGAAGTTATATATGAAGTGAAGTAGCATTATTTTTAAACTTAACTACTTAATGAGAAAACACCATAGAATAATGGATATTTGGCCTCAGAAGCAGGAAGAACTGGATTTGATTCTAACCTCTGACTCATAATAGACTTTGCAAAGCTGGACAAGACTCTGTTTAACCTCTCATTGTTCCAGGACATTCTCTAAAATTATAGGAAATATAAAAAGTGCCAATCTGCAAGCAGGAAGGAAGTTCCATACAATTATTAAAATCATTGATCCAATCCTCCCAAAATAAGCTTTATCATAATAGAATTGTTGCAATTACTACCAATTGTTGAAATATTATTATTTCAATAGCTACTATTTGTTATCATCTCCCAATATATCCAGTTAGGATAGTTTACTCACCATACCATTATAATTCACCAATTTTCACTTTCTGCTATCATAAATAGCATGATATCCTCTTGATCATCTTCTCATCTATAGTCTCTTTGAAAATATTACTTAGTTAATAAATTCAATTACAGAAATTTACGGAGTATTTATTAAGGGAATATTCAGACACAAATCATTGTGTTAGATGCCAGGAATACAAAGACAAAACAAAATGACAAAAAGTAATAAAAAGGCTCTCCTCCTTTGATGTACATTTAATCCACTTTTTTTTTACCCAATCAAAATCTTGGTGCTTGTTGTGTGAAGACCCCAGGACCTTGCCCTCCTTTTCTCAAAGAGTTGAGTACCTGCCTCACAATCTCTCTTTCCTCCCAATCTCCTGTCCCTAGGACACAAACATAACATGTATTTATATTCTCTTAAACAGTCACTATCTTGTTCTTCAATGTACTTCCTTCTTATCATCTTAATATGTCTGAAGCCTATGATATTGCCAATTATCCCATCCTCCTTAATATTCTCTTCTTTCCAGAATTTTTAGGAAACCTCTCTCTTCTGATTTTCCTCCTACATATAAGACTACTCCTGATTTCTTCATCCAGGTTATAAATATGGGTGTCCCACAAAGCTCTGTTCTTAGATCTCTTCTCTACACCCTCTATAATACTTCACTTAGTGATCTCAGCAGTTTCCATTTATTTAATTATCATCACTATGCTAATGATTATAAATCCACTTATCAATACCCAACTCTTCTGTTGGTCTCTAGTTTGACACATCCCGCTTCCTTTTCCATATCTTGAATGCAAGGTTTCATACATGTTTTAAACTCAAAATGTCTAAAATGATCTTTCTTTCACCTAAGGCCTCCCCATTCCCACTTTTTCCTGTTGTTGAGGACACAACCATCCTCCCAGTGCCCCATGTTTGCATCCTAAATGTCATACTCAATTCCTCACTATTTCTTACCTTCCATATCTAGTCTGTTGCCAAGGTCTGACTATTTCAATTTCACAACATCTTTTGAATAGTCTCCCTTCTCTCCTCTGAGATGTTACCACAGAGTAAAGTTTCTCATCACCTCCCACCTGGGCTGTTATAATAGCCTGCTGGTGAGTCTGTCTTTCTCCACTGTAATTCAATCTCCATTATAGTAAAAAACAAATTTCTCTTCCTTCCTGCCAGACCTTCCCTCACCCCAATGAACCAATGAATTCCAGTGGCTCTCTATCACCTCTAGGATCAAATAAAAGTTTTCTGACATTTGAAGCACTTCATAACCCAACACCCAACACATACCTTTCCAGTCTTCTTTCATCTTGCTCCCTCCTATATTCTCTTGAATCAATGACACTGATCGCCGTGATGTTTCTCAAAGAAACCAATTTATCTTTGGATACCAGGCATTTTCTCTGGATGCTGGAATATTTGCTAAAATCCTACTTACTATAGTGAGCATTTCCTGCTCCCTCTCAATGGTAGTGCTTTCCCATCACTAATTATCTATCTATCTATCTATTTGCCTATGATCCATCTGTCATTTATGATCTATTTCTATCTCTAGTTGTAAATATAGATATATACATACATACAGTATGTTGTACATTATTCTTAATTGTACATTGATATATTCTCCCCATTACACTTTGAGTTCCTTAAGAATAGGGTTCTTTTTTTCTTTTCTTCATATTCCTAAAACTTGTGTAATATAAATTTATTAGCTGACTGTTATAGAAAATACTATAATATTTCACTTTATACATGAATACAATTGTTTTTATATAATATAATGCAATTTACTTATGTCTCCTCATGCATTTTTTCTAAGTCTTTGGGCCACACATACAAATCCTCATATTTAATTTATTAACCCCTTAAGGGGAGGTACCCATCCTCCTAATTATTTATGAGATTGTTCATAAGGCCATTAAAAGTCAGTGCATTTCAAATGAAAAGTGACAATGATAACATATATAATACTTTAAACTTTTAAGCATTTTCTATATATGAATTATCTCACTATAAGAAAAGCACAATTTTTTGTTTAATGAATACACATTTTATGCTTTTAAGGAATTGGATATATAATGAAGTTCATACATTTGTATAATTGTAATTTTTCAATGTCCTTTTTTCTGGGAATGGATTTGTAATTAATGAGAAATATCCACTTTGAATTGTAATTTGTAGAAAGAGAATAACAAATGGAGACTACATTAATAAATGACTGACCTGATGTGCTTTAAAATATACTTAGCAGATGTCTACATGATTAAAAAAATGCTCCCTTTAAAGGGTTGATATCTATAAGCCAATTTAAAAGATTATCAAATAAGGAGACTTAATGTAGAAGGCATATTTATTTTTGGCAACATGATCCATTTAAGTATGTGTGTGAATAAATGTGAGTACACAGATTTATATATACCTGACTTACATCTCTTCCAAAAACAATGCTGCAACATTATTTTCATCTCTTCCAACATTGCCCCCGGACTTTTATTCCTATCCATAGCCCCAACCACCTGCTGCCAACATGAGTACTATATGTATGTAATTTCATTTTAGGTCTTCTTTTTGGATTCATTTTTTCTCCCTAATGAACACTGTTTCAGTCAAACCAAACTAGTAGCCGGTCCCAGAATTTGTTTCCTACCTCTTTGCATTTGTCCAAGATAACCACCATGGGCAAAAGGCACTCCATTTCCAACTCTTGCTTTCTTTTAGGGTTCACCAATAGTGCCAATTCCTTCATATAAACACCTCTTATTCATTCATTATACTATACTTGTGCAAATGTATCTCCATCTCCCTCTTTCACTTCAGGAATATGAGTTCAGAGGTTAAGGGCATTTTTTTTTTAGTTTGCTTTGTATAATTAGCACATTATACAATAACTTGCATGAAGTATAGACTTCATAAATGCCATTAAATTTAATTTAATGCTAATTTAACACTTATTCATTTGCTTGGTTGTACTTGTTCTTTAGTTATTCATTTATGGGTATGTTATTTCCATTAAGCCCACTTAAGCAGAGAAACCATCTCTTCCTCTAATAGCTTTCAGTTTTTTTCCTTACACATCCTACCAGTTATGTCCAGTTCCACACCATGTAAATTGTAGGCCATTAATAAATGCTTACTGAGTAAAATGTATCCAGTTTCCTATTGAGCGTGTTTACCCATTGTGTGATATTGGGCAATTCACCTTAAAACAAGTTACAATCCAGATGTCCAGGGCTGAACCAAGGTGGGAGAGGGAAGACAATAAATGCACAGAGTTTCTGACACAATTATTCCCCAAAACAGCAATAAAACAAGCCCTGAAGCTGCAAAACCCACAAAGGAAGGGTTGATATTATTTTTTAGATTAAAGGGAGTCATGCTGGGATACGAGCAAAATCCAACCCTATAATTGCACTGACACAGACCCCAGACATGCTGAGCAAGAGGAACCTACCCCAAGCCTCTGAATCAGCTGCAGCACCAGCATCTTCTGGAACTGAGCTTATGGTTGGGTGAGAAGGCTGAACGGCTGACTAGGGGGAAAATGCAGGAGTGTCTGCAGGACCTAAGGAGGAATTCAGCTATCCTACCCCAACAGGGAAACAGGAAGAAATCCTGAGTGGCAGGAGGCCCGGGTGGGGGAGGGGCACAGGCTCATCAAAGCTAAGATCCACAGCATACATATTTCTGCTGCCTCGTTAATTAGCAAGTTGGCTTGAGGTTATCTTCAGACCAGAAAACAGGCCTTGTGAGAGAAAAACCTGCCCTCCCTCCAACAAAAACACCTGGGACCCTCTGAAACTTGGGACATTATAGCTTGATAGTAGGGCCCCACTGTAAGAGGGAGTTAAAAATCAAATAAGATGGGCAAGATAAGCAAGCATATTGAAAGTTTCTTTAGCAACAAGGAAGATCTAGGTGCAGTCTCAGAAGAGGATAGCAACCACAAGGCTCCTCCATCCAAATCTTACAAGAAAAATATGAATTGGTCTCAGGCCATGGAAGCACTCTAAAGGGACTTTGAAGATAAAGTAGGAGAGATAGAAGGAAGATTTAGAGATGTGGAAGAAAGAATGGAATGTGAAATGACAGTGATGTAGGGGGGCAGCTAGGTGGCACAGTGGATAAAGCACCTGCCCTAGATTCAGGAGGACCTGACTTCAAATCCAGACTCAGACACTTGACACTTAATATCTGGTTGACCCTGGGCAAGTCCCTGAACCCTCATTGCCCTGAAAAAGAAAAAAAAAAAAACAAAGAGAGAGCAATGCAGGAGAGTCATGAGAAAAAAGTCAAGAGCTTGAAAAGCCAAATAAAAAGTGAGATACAAAAGTTCTCTGAAGAAAATCATTACCTAAGAACTAGAATTGAAAAAAATGGAAGCTAGTGACTTTATGAGCAACTAAGACACAATAGAGCAAATCCAAATGAATAAAAAAATAGAGGACAATATGAAATATCTTCTTGGAAAACCGGTTGACCTGGAAAACAGATCCAGGAGAGATAATTTAAAAATCATTGGACTACCTGAAAACCATGGTCAAAATAAGAGTTTAGACAGCATCTCCTGAGAGATTATCAGGGAAAATTGCCCTGATATTGTAGAAGCAGAATGCAAAATCAAAATTGAAAGAATCTACCAATCACCCCCTGAAAGAGATCCCAAAAAGAAAACCTCCAGGAGTATCATAGCCAAACTCCAGAGCTCCCAGGTCAAGGAGAAAATATTTCAAGCAGCTAGAAAAAGGGAATTCAAATACTGTGGAGCTACAATAAGGATAAAACAAGATCTAGCAGCATCTACATGAAAGGACTGGAGGGTATGGAATATGATATTCCAGAGGGCAAAGAAGCAGGGAATACAGCCAGGAATCACGTATCCAGCAAAACTGAGTATAAAACTCAGGGTGGGGGGGAATGGGACTTCAATGTAAAAGAGGACTTTCAGGCACTTGTGATAAAAAGACCTGAACCGAATAGAAAATTTGACATTTAAATACAAGACCCTAGAGAAGCATAAAAAGGTAAACAGGAAAAAGAATCATGAGGGATATTAAAAGATAATACTTCAAACTCATAAGAACTTTCTCAGTATGAGGATAGCTGAAAGGAATAAACAGAGGACACATGTCTGAACTGAATATGAAGGGATGATATCTGTAAAGCATTTATGTTTTGTTCTTTGTGGGGCAAATAGGGTGGGGCATCTTATGTCTGGAGCCAGATTTGGGCTGTGGACCTCCTGGGTCCAGGGTTGCTGCTTTGTCCACTGTACCACCTAGCTAACCCTTGATGACATCTTTAAAATGGGATTGAGAGGTAGGAGAAATGGACTGGGACAGGGAGAAGGGGAGAGGTGACTGGGAAGAGGTAGTTCACATGAAGGAAACAAGAAAAAAGTTTATGGAGGGGAGGGGAAGAGGGGGATGGAGTCGGGGAGAGAGGGAACCTTACTATTATCAGAATTGGCTCAAAGAGGGAATAACATACATCCTCCAGTGGGTATAATAATATAGTTTTGCCCTGATTTAAAGAGGGAGGGGAAGGAGATATGGGGGGGGAAGGGGGAGAAGAAGAGAAAGAAGGACAGATTGCAGGAGGGAACAGTAAAAAGCAAAACACTTTCAAGTAAGGTGAAGATGTTCTCTATAACTGCACAAGTATGACATATTGAATCACTTGATTTCATAGGGAGGATTGAGGAGGGAGGGAAGAAGAAAAATTTAGAACACAGAATTAGCTCAAAGATCTTAATCTCTTCAGAGTGGGATCAGGGAGGGAAAAACTTTCATATATAATTAGGAGGAGTAATATATTTAACCCTAAAGGAAAGTAGGAGGGGAAGAGGATAAAGGGGGAAGGGTGAAAGAAGGGACAGCAGAGCAGGGGAGGGGACACTCAGATGTAAAACACTTTTGAGGAGGAATAGAGTAAAAGAAGATAGAAAATAGAGTAAATATCATGGGAAGGGAATAGGATGGAGGGAAAATGTTATGATGATTGACTATAATGGCAAAATGTATGGAACCCACTTTGCTGGCCTATTTTGAAGAAATTCTTTGTCAAGTTTAAGTACTATATAAAAATTATGATGAATAGGATTCTATCAGAAAAGCTGGAAAGACCTGCATGAATTGAAGCAGAGTGAAATGTCCTGTATACAAAATAACAGCAATAGTGTAAGATGATCTGCTGGGAAGCACATGGTTATTTTCAGCAAGGCAATGATCCAATATAACCCTGAAGGACTTATGAAAATTGCAATCCATCTACAGAGAAAGAACTGATGGTATCTGAAAACAGATTGAAACAAATTTTTTTCTTTGACAATTCCTTAATCTGAAGTTTTGTTTTTTATCTGTTTTCTTGCACAACCTAGCTAATGTGGGGATGTTTTCCCTGACTAGTCATGTATAACTTCCATTGAATTGCTTGAGTTCTTGGGGGTGGGGAGTAGGAAGGGAGGGAGGAAGTAAAGTTGGAACACAAAGTTTAAAAAAATTGATGTCAATATTTGTTTTTACATATATTTTGGAAAGTAAAATTCTAAAGAAAAAAAGAAAGTTATGATTTCTAAGGGATATTTATTCATGGAAAGACAGACAGTGGAAAAAATTACATAGTATTCCATTATGTTGTTTCCTTTCTGTGCTTCTGACATCTGTAACAGATTAGTTGATTGAAAATTAGTAGTAAATGTCCTTATAAATCTATAGCTGCAAAACCAAAATGAAGAAGGTGGTTCAAGTATCAGGTGTGCTCAGGACAACAAGGTTGTAAAGGGGAAAAAAAATCCACATTTACCTAATTTGACCAGACTGTCTCAATAACGTAAAGGAAATCCTTGTTTTTTGAAAAACTTTCTTAGAATTTTTCCATTCTCATATTTGATAGTAAAATATCAGAATTATAAGCTCAGGATTTGTGCCCATTTAGAGAGCAAACTTTACTTATTAAAAGCATTTCTTAGAAGAAAGAATATTTCAAATCTTTGAGAGAACAAACATGACAGGTACTCTGGATCCCTTCAAAAGTATTCATGTCTTTTGAAATAGCAATTACAAGTCAGACATCCATTCACTATAGAGACTTTACAATATAAGAATTGTGACTCTTCATTTTTATATGGATCAGCCTGAGGGAATCTAATAAATATTTTTAAAATAATGAAGTACATAGATTGAAATTTCCTAAATTCTAGAACTAGAGATGGGGTTAAAGCTTGAAGCATCTTATTTATAGTAATCAATAAATAAGGGAAACTATTTTAGCTAAACTAATGAGCGACAAATTCATGGAACTAAAGAATTGCAAATAAACAGATGAGGTGTAGGAATCATTATCTCCCTATTCCCAATTTTATAGCTCATGAGATGAAAATACACAACAATGAAGTCAATTCACTGACATAATAGGATAAATTAGTAATATATTCATAATGGGTGATTATTGGAATATCTCTTTGGTGATTTCTGTAGGTGTGTGACTAAAATGCTTAACTGATTCAGAGCAACTTAGTTCCCAGTGATGAGGGGTTAAGTTAAATGAGTAAATAAAATATCATAAATTTAGGTCCTCTATAAAACCCTGCAGAGTTACTAAACACTGTAGTTATGCATAAGAAAATAGCCTTTAAAATAGTTCCAGAAAAAAAGCAACTATGCCCCTAAAGGATTAATAAAATGGTAAGAATTAAACATTATTAGATTTCTGCAATATTAGCTTCAATAAAGCATAATTCAGAGAGTTAACAAAGGAGTAACACACATTCTTGGATTACCTACATCTTTTAAATGACACATAACAATTTGGGCAATACAAATGTAACACAATGACTATAAGCAATTGATCCTTTTGGTATTTCTTTAATAAAAATCAATTTGCCAAAAGAGAACTTACACATCTTTTTAAAACAGAAATGTATTCTCCATTCATTGACCTAAATAAAAGCATAAATTTCACATTCTGTGGCTTAGATTTGTAAGATTATGCTTAAATAGGCCCACAAAAACACTCCATTTAAATACAAGGTATGTTACCAGGCTATTGTCTGAAAAAAATTGGAGTCTAATTATATAGTATTATGTATTTTACTCTTGCAAAATGTTCTTTAGCATAGAGTTTAAAATTATGTAACGCTACACCTGGGTTGCTATAGAGATGTCTATATATTATCGTGGGTTAAACAAAATAAACCTTGACTATGCGTGCATTTGGTTTATAAGTATAGTCAGTACTTCCCACATACTACCCACACATGGCCATTTTCTACATCCTCATTGGAAGAGAAAAGACAGGTGCATTGCATGTTGCATTGATTTTTCCCCCTCTTACTTAAGTTGTTAGACTTTAGGATCAAGTTCTTGCTTAATGTTTTCTTATGTACTCAATTTGATATTTTACCTTCTCTTGATAGTTAAGAAAGCTAAAATTTATACTCCAGTCTTTAATATTTCTTCTGTTGTTTTGGCTACAAGGAACATAAATGTAGCTGAATTCTCTTCAGTGTTGATCATAGTAGTAAATATGATATACACATAGATATATGCATATATAAGTATATAATACCATAACATACATGTATATAATATGAACATATATGAAGTATTTTTAAAAGCAGAGAAGTATCTATAAATACATTTATATACACATATGTGCACACACAATAAATAACACATCATATATAACATATCAAGGATCAGGAAGTATGTGGTTTGTAAGATAATCTTTGAGGAAACTAGGGATTCTATGATTTAAATTTAAGATATAAAGTAAAAAATGATAGTTGAATTGTGATGTGAGAAACATTATGAAGGACAGTTTGGTTATGTCATGGAACATAAATAGGAAAAGTATATAATCATACTGGACAGGTAAGTTGTAATCAGGTGGTCAGGGATTTTAAATGTGAAATAGAGGCATTTCTCTTTAATACCAAAACTAACAGGAAGCCAATACAATTTATTTAGCTGGAGAATTACATGGTTAGATTTATGTTTAAAGAATCACTATTGCAAATGTATAGTGAATGAATTAGAGAAGGGAGTCAAGTGAATGAAGCCAATTACTTAGAAAGAAAACTATTGAAATAGTCCAGGAGAGAGGAAATGAAGGCTTGAACTAGTGTAGTGGCATTGGGAACAGAGAAAACTAGATGTGAAAGATATAGCTAAGGAAACCTGATGACATGCAAAAAACAGAGCAAGAAGTCAAGAATTGCTATGAGGTTGGGAAGCTGCACCACTAGAAAGAGATTTCTATCAGTAGAAACATTAGTTTTCAGTGGAAGGCTGTGTTTCAAATGGAAAGGAAAGTAATTCTGCTTTGATTATATTGGGTTTGAGATAGTTACTGGCATCTAGTTTTATTAGTAACACAATTCAGTAGTAATATTATGGTCACATATACAAACTCGGATATTATCTTCTGAGGGAAGAAGGAAGGAAGGAAGGAAGGAAGGAAGGAAGGAAGGAAGGAAGGAAGGAAGGAAGGAAGGAAGGAAGGAAGGAAGGAAGGAAGGAAGGAAGGAAGGAAGGAAGGAAGGAAGGATTTGTTACATTCTAGGCAATGTGCAAATATCTGAAGAAATGAATAAAAAGAAAGAAAGAAAATCCCTACTCTCAAGAACAACATATAGAAGTGGTAGAATGGATTAGGGGGGTATATACAGATGATCATGAAGATCAATGGATGCCTATTGTGAACACTCAGCTTTACTCTTTTGGGTTTTTTGGTGGATCAAAGAGGGTTAAGTGACTTGCCCAAGGTCATACAGCTAGTGTCAAGTGTCTGAGGCCAGATTTCAACTCAGCTCATCCTGAATCCAGGGCTGGTGCTTTATCCACTGCACCACCTAGTTGCCCCTCCCCTCCAAGCTTTACTCTTTCAAATGCCGCTGCCCAGACCAGTTGGGTCATATCTTTAAAGAATGACTAGACCCATTGAACATCTTAATCTTGCCTTGTAATTAATTAGGAGATAGTTGGACATCCTCCACAATCTTCCTGCAGAACATGCTTAGGTCTCATTCATGCTTCCTCTTTCCATAGTGGATTGTGACCTGCTAGTAGGCCTCTAAAACTTTTACCATTAAGCAATCCCTACAAATCTACAGTTTTTCCTAAATACATAATCCTGGAGGGGTCTTGAAGAGTCAGAGCACAACACAAAAGTCTTCTTCCTATTTGTTCCTTAGTTCATACAATACAAAGTGTCTCCTGGACTCCATCTTACCTTTAAACAGCAGAACCTGCTACTGAGGCACAAGCCTTGAACCACCTTGTACCCACAGCTCACACAGCTGGCTCTACAGTGTTGATAATGATTAATTTGATTGGAATTCATGGAGTCTCTAAGTAAAAGATAGAGAATAAAAGAGGTCAGTGGGCATGACCCACACTTAAAGTATGTTATGGGGAATGATATAGCAAATAAGATCAAAATGCATTAGCCAGATAGTCCCTTTATTTTTCTATAGTCTTTAGGAAGATTTTATTATCTTTTTTGAATATTCTTTTTCCCAGTTACATGTCAAGAAAAGTTTTGGCATTCATTTTTACAAGATTTTCAGTTCCAAATATTACTCCCTCACTTCTTCCCCTCCTCACTTCTGATAACAATTTGATCAAAATCATACATGTGCAATCATGTAAAACATATTTCCATAATAGTCACAGTTGTAAAAGAAGAAACAGATCAAAAGAAAAAGACATCAAAAAAGCAGAAAAAAATTTGCTTTGATCTTCATTCAGTCTATCACTTCTTTACCTGCATATGGATAGGATTTTCCTTTGTGAGTCCTTTGTACTTTTATTGAATTATTGTGTTGTTGAAAAAAGGTGAATCTTTCACAGTTGATCATACCACAGTGTTGCTGTTAGTGTATATAATGTATTCCTGGTTCTGCTCACTTCACTCAGTATCAGTCCATGCAAGTCTTTCTAGGTTTTTCTGAAATAGTTTTGTTTATTTCTTCTTGCATAATAGTATTCCATTACATTCATATACCACAGATTGTTTAGCCATTCTCAATTGATGGGTATCCCTTAATTTTCCAATATTTTGCCACCATGAAAAAGATTGCTATAAATATTTTTGCACGTTCAGATCCTTTTCCCTTTTTTATGATCTCTTTCGAATACAGTCCTAGTAGTGGTAATGCTAGATCAAATGATGTCCAATGCTTAGCATTTTCTCTTTTTTGTCATGTTAGCCAATCTTATAGGTGTGAAGTGGTACCTCAGAGTTGTTTTAGTTTGCATTTCTCTAATCAATAATGATTTAAAACATTATTTTTTTCATATGGCAATAGATAGCTTTGATTTCTTCATCTAAAAACTGACTTCATATCCTTTGAATATTTTTCAATTGGGGAATGATTTGAATTTTTATAAAATTGATTCACTTTTTTTCTATATTTTAGAAATGAGAACTTTACCAGGAATACTAGCTATAAAAATTTTTTATCAGCTGTCTGTTTTCTTTATAATCTTGGTTGCGTTTTTGTTTGTTTTTGATGCAAAACCTTTTTAATATAATGTAATCAAAATGATCCATTTTGCATTTCATAATGTTTTCCATTTCATCTTTAGTCATAAATTTTTGCCCTCTCCATAGATCTGGCAGGTAAACTATTCCTCAGACTTCTAATTTGCCTATGGTATCACCCTTTATGTTTAAATCTTGTACCCATTTTGACTTTGACATACAGTATAAGATGCTGGTCTATGCCTAGTTTCTGCCATACTATTTTCCAGTAGTCCTAGCAATTTGTGTCAAATAGTGAGTTCTTATCCCAGAAGTTGGAATCTTTGGGTTTACCAAGCAGTAGATTTCTATATTCATGTATTTCTGTATATTGAGTGCCTACCCTATTCCATTGATCCACCACTCTATTTCTTCCTTCCTTCCTTCCTTCCTTCCTTCCTTCCTTCCTTCCTTCCTTCCTTCCTTCCTTCCTTCCTTCCTTCCTTCCTTCCTTCCTTCCTTCCTTCCTTCCTTCCTTCCTTCCTTCCTTCCTTCCTTCCTTTCTTTCTTTCTTTCTTTCTTTCTTTCTTTCTTTCTTTCTTTCTTTCTTTCTTTCTTTCTAATTTTTTTTTTTGGTGAGGCAATTGGGGTTAAGTGACTTGCCAACAGTAAGTGTCAAGCATCTGAGACTGGATTTGAACTCAGGTACTCCTGACTCCCGGGCCGGTGCTCTATACACTGCACCACCTAGCTGCCCCCACCGCCCTATTTCTGAGTCAATACCAAAGAATTTTAGTGGTTGTCATTTTATAAAGTATTTTTTAGATCTAGTATGGGTAGGCTGCCTTCCACTGCATTTTTTCATTAATTTCTTTTATATTTTTGACTCTTTTTTCTTCCAGATGAATTGTTATTATTTTTTTTCTAGCTCTATGGATTATTTTTTGGTATTTTGTTTGGTATGGCACCGAATAATTAAATTAACTTAGGTTGAATTGTCATTTTTATTATATTAGCTCAGCCTACTCATGAGCAATTTATATTTTTCCATTTGTTTACCTCTGACTTTATTTTTGTGAAAAGTGTTTTGTAATCATATTCATATAGTTCCAGAGTTTGTCTTGGTGGGTAGACTCCCAAATATTTTATATTGTATACAGTTATTTTCAATGGAATGTCTCTTTCTATCTGTTGCTACTGGGCTTTGTTGGTAATATATAGAAATGGTGATGATTTATGTAATTTTATTTTAAAACCTGCAACTTTGCTTAATTTGTTGTTTCAAGTAGTTTTTAGTTGATTCTTTAGGATTCTCTAAGTACACCATCATATCATCTGCAAAGAATAATAGTTTTGTTTCCTCCTTACCTATTCTAATTCCATCAATTTCTTTTTCTTCTTTTATTGCTAAAGTTATAATTTTTACTGCAATCTTGAAAAATAGTTGTGTTAATGCACATCCTTGTTTCACCCCTGATCTTATCCAACTTATCACCATTATATATAATTCTTGATAATGGTTTTAGATAGATACTGATTATGTTTTATTGACCCTTAATGTTTCACAGAGTCATTAAGCTTCCACTTGCCCAATTCTAAATTTAAAGTATTGTTTTCCTCAATTAGCTTTTATTTCTTTCTTTTTTTTCTTTTTTTTTGGGGGGGGCAGGGCAATCAAGGTTAAGTGACTTGCTCCTGGTCACACACCTTGTAAGTATCAAATGTCTGAGGCCAGATTTGATTTCAGGCCTTCTTGAATCCAAGGCTGGTGCTTTATTCAACACATCACCTAGTTGCTGCTCCCCAGCTTTTGTACTTCCATTTCCACTTTTTATATAGTACTTTTTAAGGAGTAATTTTGTTCAGTGAATTTTTGTATTTACATTTCCATTTGATCAATTCTAATTTTTAATCAGTTGTTTTCCTTTTCTAAGGTTTTGACTTTTTTCATAATTCTATTACCTCACTCTCATTTCATTTCCCATTTTTTCTTCTACCTCTCATATGAATTTAATCTCCTCTTTGAGCTCTTCCATGAGTTCTTTCTAGGTTGAGACCACTTCCCATTGGGGGGAGGGGGGGCATATGTTTTGACATTGTTTTCCTCCTCTGAGTTTGTGTCTTGATCTTCCCTGTCACCATAATAATTTTCTATTGTCAGATACTTTCTGTTGTTGTTGATGTTTACTCATCTTTTTTTTTAACCTTTTTCCTTTCTTTTAAATTTAAGCTCTGCTTCTGGGGTAGAAGGGGCACTGTTTTAGGCTTCTTGTGCCAAGGGCTATAGGCCCTGGCTGTTTACCTGGTGGTACACTCATTTTGCCCTGAATCCCATAGGAGACCCTAGTGTCTGGTGCTATTCTGAGGGCCTCAGGTGGAAAGTATCTCGCACTGCTAGAGGGTATAGAGGTCTGGCAACTTATCTGATGTTGAACTAGATCTAATGTCATCCTAGTTATGGTGTTTGACTTATGATGAGCCCCATGGAGTGTTTCCCTGGGGCTACACTGAAGCATGTAGCAATTTGGCCACTGGAGGCTGTCACTTTTCCCAGGGCTATGTTGAAGCATGTAGCAGGGAGGTTGGTATTGGAGTTTTCCTGCTCCATTGCACTGGAGCTCAGGATCTCCCACTGGTGTGCTGGGGTGGGACCTGTTGCTTGTTTGTTGAAATGCTTCCTGTCCTGGATTGTGTTCCCCTATTATCCAAGTGAGATAGACCTTTCTTGCTGATCTTTCAACTTTCTTGGCCTAAAAGATTGTTTCACCCCATTATTTTGCTTGTTCAACTGTTCCAGAATTTTTGAGGGGCTGTATTTTATGATTGTTTGGAGCTGAATATTGGAACATTATGATGATTCACTGCTTACTTTGCCATGTTGGCTCCAGGTTTTGGCAGGGGGGGGTTTCCTATTTAGAATTTTATTTTCCAAAATATATGTAAAAACAAATTTTGACATCAATTTTTTTAAAACTTTGTGTTCCAACTTCTCTTCCTCCCTCCCTTGCCACTCCCCACCCCCAGGAATTCAAGCAATTCAATATAAGTTATACATGAGTAGTCGTGGAAAACATCCCCATATTAGCAAGGTTGTAAGAGAAAACATAAAAAACAAAACTTCAGATTAAGGAATTATGAAAGAAAAAAATGTGTTTCAGTCTGTTTTCAGATACCAACAGTTCTTTCTCTGTAGATGGATTGCAATTTTCATAAGTCCTTCAGGGTTATATTGGATCATTGCCTTGCTGAAAATAACCATGTGCTTCCCAGCAGATCATCTTACACTATTGCTGTTATTTTGTATACAGGACACTTCACTCTGCTTCAGTTATGCAGGTCTTTCTGGACTTTTCTGATAATATCCTGTTCACCATAACTTTTATATAGTACCTTAAACTTGACAAAGAATTTCTTCACAATAGGCCAGCAAAGTGGGTTCCATACATTTTGCCGTTACAGTCAATCATCATAACTTTTTCCCTCCATACTATTCCCTTCCCATGATATTTACTCTATTTTCTATCTTCTTTTACCCTATTCCTCCTCAAAAGTGTTTTACTTCTGAGTGTCCCCTCCCCTGCTCTGCTCTCCCTTCTTTTACCCTTCCTTCCTTCTCCTCTTCCCCTCCTACTTTCCTTTAGGGTTAAATACCCCTGCCAATTGGGTATGAATGTTATTCCCTCCCTGATCCCACTCTGAAGAGATTAAGATCTTTGAGCTAATTCTGTGTTCTGAATGTTTCTTCCTCCCTCCCTCCTCAGTCCTCTCTATGAAATGAAGTGATTCAATGTCATACTTGTGCAGTTATGCAGAATATCTTCACCTTCCTCAAAAGTGTTTTGCTTTTTACTGCTCCCTCCCCCAATCTGCCCTTCCTTCCTTCCCCTCTTCTCCCCCTTTGCCCCCCATATCTTCTTCCCCTCCCACTTTCCCTCACAGCAAAAATATATTACTATACCCACTTGAGTATATATGTTATTCCCTCTTTGAGCCAATTCTGATGATAGTAAGGTTCACTCACTCCCCCACTCCTTCCCCCTCTTCCCCTCCCCTCCATAAACTTTTTTCTTCTTTCCTTCATGTGAGCTACCTCTCCCCAATCCACCTCTCCCCTTCCCCCTTCCCCAATCTATTCCTCCTACCCCTCAACCCTATTTTAATGATGTCTTCATGGGTTAGCTATGTGGCACAGTGGACAAAGCACCAGCCCTGGACCCAGGACGCCCTGAGCCCAAATCTACCACCAGACATAAGATGCCCCAAGATAGAACACTTTGTGAGCTGGGTTTGAATCCTGCCTCCCATATCTTGTTACCTTTATAGTCACAGGGAGATCATATAAGTTTTCACTATAGAGTTCATGGAGAATTCTTTCCTCTATAAAATTTGGATAGTGTTTTTTATAGTGACTGTGTCACTCTGTTATAATTACTGAGTAAGGTGATATAAACATGAAGTGACATAGCAATCACGGTCAATATAGTTATTGAGAATGTTTTCTCCTCTTGAAATATTAACTCTGAAATTTCTTTGTTTTGTGTTTTTTAAATTTGGGGGAATTTTACCATTGATTGAGGGCAATCAATCAAGCATTTATTAAGTGCCTACTATTGTTACAGGCACTATGCAAGGTATTTCAATACACATCAAATATGTCCCTGACTTTAAGATGCTTACATTCTACTCTGGGGTTTCAATGAAGTATTTTTAATTCAACTATTTTAATTGAATTGTGTGTGTATGTGTGTGTGTGTGTCCGTGTGTGTGTGTGTGTGTGTGTGTGTGTGTGACATTTAATGTTAATGGGTCATGTTGGCAGTCTGATGATGTCTAGGGACTCCTCAGAATAATGATTTGTTACCTATATTCATAAATTAAAGAATTGCTAAAGTCAAATTAAAAATTATTGAAAATAACATTTTTTTCTTTTTTCTCAAGTTGTATATGCCCCTAGGAAATTAATGTCAAAGGGTGGTATAGTACCCAATATCTTTTTGTTTTGTTTTGGTTTTGGTTTTTTTTTGTTTTGTTTTTTGTAGGGCAATGAGGGTTAAGTGACTTGCCCAGGGTCACACAGCTAGTAAGTGTCAAGTGTCTGAGGCCAGATTTGAACTCAGGTACTCCTGAATCCAGGGCCGGTGCTTTACCACTGTGCTATCTAGCTGCCCCCACCCAATATCTTTTTGAAGAAAAATGGATGAGGTTTTGGTCTAGCAGTGAAAGTACTTTCCACTCAAACAATTCTTGGAATTAAACCCCAGGATAAACCACTCCTACTAACCTATTGGAGTTTGACAGAAAGGTTTGACAGCACCAAATCTCAATGTACATTTTTTAAAAAAGTTTTCTCCCTGCCTTAATTCTATAAAAGATTACTTCTGATTATCATCCTACCCCTAACCATACCCCCCACATACACACAGAGAGTAAGGTGTTATATATAGTATTTGTTAATTAGATTGCTAGTAATAGAAGCTGCTGCTTAATGGGGGGTGAGGGGTAGGGGGAGAGAGGAATGGAGTTTTGGAGCATCAACTGCACTGCCTTATGGTGTCTACCTCCTTTTTTGTTCAGGGTACATATTTCATCAAATAAGTATTTCAAACAAACCAGCAGGCTTCTCTACAGTTTCATCTTGTAATTATCCCATTATCAATGCCTGCATATCCTGTGTGATTCTTGGCAAAGACCTTTTATAATTATATCATACATGGTCTGCCCAGCATGCTTTCCTTTAAGTCTCTTGATATCGAAATTATACCAACAGAGTACATGGGCTTTCCATCAATTGTTACTCAATTTCAGAATGAGTCCTGGACATCTTTTTTACTCCTTTATTTGCTTATATGAGAGATGTAAAGATGGAATGGTATTAAAGTACCTTTTGCCAATCAGATCTAGTGGTAATAGTGTTTATCATTATTGGAGTTTTTATTTATAATGCACTTTCAAATCTATTTTCTAATAAGACTTAATAATTCTTTGTAAGTTGACCATATAAATATTACTCTCCACATTTTCAGGTTATCACTAAAATCCCTTCCAATGTTAATAAGTAAAGATTATGCTCTTTGACTTTAATTTGTTTCAAAAAGAAAATTACGATTCCCAGAATCCCACTTGTTCTCAGAATAGGCTGTATAGATCTGTCCCCAATATGTGGTAATAGACACACAGAGAGAATTTTGATTATGGAGACATATAAAATCAGGAATCATCATGGCTGTTGCTTGACAGAAATGGGAAGTATCCCAACTTTGAAGTAGAATTACTCCTATATCCACTAATGAGATTTTCAACTTCGGTTCATAATACAAATTAAAGTCAAAGAGCCCCTTAAAAGTTTCTCAACTTCATTGCCAAAAAAAGTATGTATGTGTGTATGTATGTATCAGAGAGAGAATGAGAGGGAGGGAGGGGGAGAGAGAGAGAGAGACAGACAGACAGACAGACAGACAGACAGACAGACAGACGGACGGACGGACGGACGGACGGACGGACAGGGACAGGAGAAGGAAGAAGGTGGGGAAGCACAGCTGAGGTGAAAAACACTAGACATTTCTGGACAATGTATCTGATAATATCAGTCATAACCTCTTTTCACCACAAAGGCAAGGAAATAGAATGAGTGAGTTAGACTTGAGTGGGTGGAGAGAACAAATACTTTATATGCTGCTAATTTGTGCCCCGCAATGTACTAACTGCTTTACATGCTTTTCCCCTTTGGTTCTTCACAGTAACCCTATGAGGTAGTGCCATTGTTAGTACCATTTGATAACTGAGGAAAATGACAGAAAAAGAAGTTGAGGGACTTACAGGGCTATGTCTGAGACTGACTTTAAACTTATTTTGCCAATTACAGGTTCAGTGCTCTACACATTGCACCACCTAATTTCCTCTTTTAGAGTAGGAAAGGATGATCATTCTTCAATACACTTAATATGTAGACTAATGATTAAAAGACTTCTATATTTGATAAACTATTGTTATATGGCTATTTGTTAATTTTGCCATTTTGCAAACCAGGTACCATCAATTTTAGAAGGCTTTAAAGACTAGTGGTATCCAATATAATATCTCACTAAGAAAATGTCATCCACTAATGAAGACTCAAAATTTGATTGCTTAGTCATGTCAATAAGAAGTTTATTTCTTCAGGCAGGGAATTTCTGTATCAACGAAGTGAAGAAAATAAGGAAATGATGAGAAAAAATTTCTAATGGTTAGTCTTCTTAGTAGGAGAATGTAACTTAATTTTAAAGGTTCTAGTTTACATACAAAATAAAGAGGAAATAGCACCATTTCAACAGTGATTAATAATTCTGCCATAGCAAAGATCAATACTGAATCTTTCACATTAAATTAGTATTTTTTCTAATACACGGAATAGAGGTTTTTTTGTTTGTTTGGTTTTTTGAGATCACTCATTATGAACAAAGAATATTAACTAAGGAATGTCACTTTTCTTTAGAACCATTCAGAGGATCCCTAACATCTGTTGAGTAAGGTTCAAATACCTCTTCCTGACACTGTACCTATTTAGCTATATCTTGTTCTCTTCTTAATCATCTGCTTAGTAAATCAACCCAGCTCCTATTCAGCATGCCCTCTGTACACATCTGACAGTTCTAATCCCATTGCTTTTCCTCATTCCCTCACCCTAGAATAAAACTAACACACACACACACACACACACTTCTATTAATAATCGACCTTTATGTGAGGCAATGAGGATTAAGTGAGAAGCCCATGGTCAAATAGCTAGTAAGTGTCAAGTATCTAAGGTCAGATTTGAACTTAGGTCCTCCTGAATCCAGGACCACTGCTTTATCCAAAGTGCCCCCTAGCTGCCCCCAATTTATTTATTTTTAAAGAATTTTTATTTTCCCAAATTACATGGAAAAACAAATTTTGACATCAGTTTCTTTAAACTTTATGTTCAAAATTATCTTCCTCCCTCCCCATCCCCCATGCAAGAACTCAAGCAATTCAATATAAGTTATATATGAGTAGTCATTCAAAAGTTTTCCACATTAGCCAGTTTGTGAAATAAAAGAGACAAAAATGCTTCAATCTGTATTCAGATACCTTCAGTTCTTTCTCTGTAGATGGATTGCATTTTTCATAAGTCCTTCAAAGTTGTCTTGGATCATTGCATAGCTAAAAATAACCACATCTTTCACAACAGATCATGTTACAGCATTGCCATTATTTTGTATAAAGTGCATTTCACTTTGTATCAGCTCATGTAGGTCTTTCTAGGTTTTTCTGATAGCATCCTGCTCATCATTTTTTTATAGTAAACTACATTTATATAGTACTTTAAAGAGCGATTTCCTTACAATAAACCCATGAGGTTGATTATTGCAACATCAATAATAGATAACATTTATATACTACCTCATACCTGAAAAAGGAATTTTCTTCACAATAGCCCAACAAAGTAAATACCATACATTTTATCATCATAATCAAACAATCCTCCTCAATCAATCAATCGTCATTCATTCAATCATCAATCCATCAATCATCAGCATCAGCATCATCTTGCATTGCTCTTGCATCTGCTTCAAATATTTTTCACATTTACTATTGCAAACTGTGTTTCCCTCCATCCTATTTCCTACCAATGATATTTACTCTTTCTATTTTTTTCACGCTAAACCACCTCAAATGTGTTTTACTTCTGACTACAGCCTCTGCCAATTTGCCCTCCCTTCTTTCACCCATCACCCCTTATCCCTTTCCACTCCTGCTTTGATGTAGGGTTAAATAGATTATTCTACCAAATTGAGTGTGTATGTTATTCCATTTTTGAGCCAATTCTGATGAGAGTAAGACTCACTCACTCCTCCGCACCTCCCCCAGCTTCCCCTCCACTGTATAAGGTTTTTCCTGTTTCTTTTATGTGAGATACTTTACCCCATTCCACTTCTCCCTTTCACTTTCTCCCAGTGCATTAATAGATCACCTCTTAATTTTAATTTTTTAAAGATATTGTTCCTTCATATTCAACTCACACCTGTACCCTATGTCTAAATATACTACATCCACCTGACTTAATAATGAGAAAGTTCTTGTGAGTTACAAGTATCATCTTCTCATGTAGGAATGTAAATAGTCTAACCTTTTAATATCCCTTCCCATATGATTTCTTTTTCCTGTTTACTTTTTAATGCTTCTCTATGATCTTTTATTTGAAAGTCAAATTTTCTATTCAGCTCCAGTCTTTTCATCAAGAATGCCTGAAAGTGCTCTCTTTCATTGAATTCCCATTTTCCCCCTGAAAGATTATACTCAGGTTTGCTGGGTAGGTGATTCTTGGTTGTAATCCCAATTCTTTTGTCCTCCCAAATAGCATAGCCCAAGTGCTTCAATCCTTTAATGTAGAAATTGCTAGATCTTGAGTTATCCTTACTGTGGCTCCACCATACTTGAATTGTTTCTTTCTGGATGCTTGCAATAAGTTCTCCTTGACCTGGGAGCTCTGGAATTTGGCTATAATATTCCTGGAGGTTTTCATTTTGGGTTATCTTTAAGGAGGTAATTGGTGGATTATTTCCATTTCTATTTTACCTTCTCTTTCTGTAATACCAGGGCAATTTTCCCTGACAGTTTCTTGGAATATGACGTCTAAGCTCTTTTTTGGATCATGGATTTCAGCTAGTCTAATAATTTTCGAATTATCTCTCCTGGATCTATTTCCCAGGTCAGCTATTTTTCAAAGGGGATATTTCACATTGCCCTCTATTTTTTTCATTTGTTTGGTTTTTCTTTATTGTATCTTGATTTCTCATAAAGTCATTAGCTTCCATTTGCTCAATCCTAATTTTTAAGCAATTATTTTCTTCAAAGAGCTTTTTATCTTGTTTTCCATTTGGCTTTTCATGCTGTTGACTTTCTTTTCATGACCCTTCCCCATCACTCTCATTTCTCTTTCCATTTTTTTCCTCTATCTCTCTTACATTATCTTCAAAGTCATTTTTAGTGCTTCCGTGGCCTGAGACCAAATCATATTTTTCTTGGAAGCTTTGGATGTGGGAGTTTTGATTTTTTATCTTCTGCTAGTATATTTTGATCTTCCTTGTCACCAAAGGAACTTTTCAGTGTCCATAATTTTTTCTGTCTTCTCATTTGCCATCCTATTTCTTGACTTTTATGTCATTCTTAAAGTGGGTCACTGCTTCCAAGGCACATTATCCCAAGCTTCAGGGAGTCCCAAGTGGTAGAATTTAAGGAAAAGAATGTTCTACACACCCCTGGACACAGACCTGCTTGCTCTTTAACCCAGGAATAGACTTCTCTTTCACTGTGTTTGCAAGTTCTGGCATGCCCGCACCACTACCGACCCTGGGCCACCACTGAAGCCTGCTTCCTGGTTCCTAGCATGGACAACACAACAGAATTCCACCTCGGCACCAGTAGAGACCCCTGCAATCTTTCTCTAGCCAATCAATTAACCCAGTCATTGGTCTGTGAGCTCAGTTCAAGAAATAACTGCTGCCCAAGCTGATTCCAACACTCTGGATACCTGATTCTCTGGCTGGGGCTAGGGCTGGGGTTGGGTCTGCACGGTGCAGCCTAGATCTGTACTCCACTCTCATCCTGGTACAACAGATCTATCCTGCCAACCAATAAAGCCTTCTTTTGTGGAATCTGCTGCTCCAGGAATTGTCTTATGGCATTATTTTAAGGGATTTAGAGGAATTTGTGGGAGAGCTCCAAGGAGTCACTGCCTCCTCCCAATTTATTTTTAATATTTTTTTTTGTTTTTACAGAGCAATGAGGGTTAAGTGACTTGCCCAGGGTCACACAGCTAGTTAAGTGTCAAGTGTCTGAGGCTAGATTTGAACTCAGGTCCTCCTGAATCCAAGGCCAGTGCTTTATCTACTGTACCACCCAGCTACCCCCCAATTTCTTTTTTTTTATTTTTACTGAGGTAATTGGGGTTAAGTGACTTGCCCAGGGTCACACAGCTAAGTGTCAAGTGTCTGAGGCTGGATTTGAACTCAGGTACTCCTGACTCCAGGGCTGGTGCTCTATCTACTGCACCACCTAGCTGCCCCAGGAATAAAATTTTGAATGAAAAACTTTAAATGAAAATGTTTCTTAAAAATAAATATCAGTTCTTTCTTTGGAGTTGGATAGTATGTTTCATCATTAGTCCTCTGGGATTGTCTTGCATCATTATATTACTGAGAATAGTTAAGTCATGCACAGTTCTTCATAAAACAATGTTGCTCTCACTGTATACAACATTCTCCTAGTTCTACTTACTTCAGTATAAACCAGTTCATAGAAGTCTTTCCAGGCCTTTCTGAAATCATACTGCTTGTCATTTCTTATAGCAAAATAATATTCCATCACAATCATATACCAAAGCTGATTCAAGAATTCCCCAATTGATGGACATTCTTTTGTTTTCTAATTATTAGCCACCACAAAAAGTGCTGCTATAAAGAGTTTTCTTTTTTACAAATAGGTCTTTTTTCTTTTCTTTCTGGGCATATCTTTGTGATATAAAACTAGTACTAGTATTGCTGGATGAAAGGGGATTCAGTTTTATAGCCCTTTGCGCATAGTTCCAAACTGTTCTCCAGAACGGTTGAATCAGTTCACAACTCCCAGTTGCCCCATATCCTCTCCAACATCTAGTATTTTCCCTTTTTGTCATATTTGCCACTCTCATAGGTGTGAAGTGGTACCTCAGAATTGTTTTAATTTTCATTTCTCTGATCAGTAGTGATTTAGATTATTTTTCATATGCCTTTATTCTATGCTTTAAAATCACACTTAAATGCCATCTCCTCCATGAAAACTCTTCTGATTCTTCTAATTGGTAATAAGCTTTCCTGTTGGGAATTTTTTCTTACAACTTTGCTTTTCCTTGCATATATTATGCATTTGTAATAATTCTGTTTTATATGTGTTTAATCATAGTTTACTATGTATGTAACAAAATGAGTCCATGACACAAATTAATACTGTTAAATTATCCACATCAATGGGGTTGTTTTTGTTTGATTTTTTTGTTTGTTTCTGTTTTTGTTTCATGGGGCAATGAGGGTTAAGTGACTTGCTCAGGATCACACAGCTAGTAAGTGTCAAGTGTCTGAGGCCGGATTTGAACTCAGGTCCTCCTGAATCCAGGGCTGGTGTTTTATCCACTGTGCCACCTAGCTGCCCCCCATATCTATGTTTTTACAAATCAGTTAACAGCAAAATAAGTCACAACAGTGGCCCAAACTTTAGAGCTATGGTTGTAGTTAATAAATACATTAAAAATAAATTAACTAAGTAGTGAAAAGGACACTGGCTATAAATTCTAAGAACTTTGGTTCAAATCCTCCTTATACTTCACTATAATTTTGCAAAATTGGGAAAATTCTTTAAGTCCTCCAGCTTTATTTTTCTTACCCATAAAATGGTGTAAGACTAGATGGACTCTGGTCCTTCTAGAGCTAATTAAATCTTTGATACTAATATCTTAAAATCTCCATTTATGCTGAGTATGATATTTATTGGAATCACTAGCAGATGCAAATAGATTAAAGATCAAACCTGATAAGTATCCTTATTTGTCCCAATGCATCTTTTTCTTTCAGGACAGGTTTCATTTTTCAAACTTATCTTAAAGTTATCCCTAGTTTCTAAATGTACTTAACTAAAAACACAATTCTTACCACAGTGTTAATAGCAGACGGTTTAACATGTTATTCACTGAGTGATATTTTATCCTAAACGGGGGACATTTGAAAATGAAAAACCTTAAAGAAAATAAGATCAAATGGTAAAATCTCAACATTTTAAAAGTCTAATAAGAGAGATTTAGGGGATGGGGTCAATATAGCCTTCCTAGAGTCCCTTAAACGACAGCACAGAAGTCAATACCTATTTTAACTATGTAGTAATCATTTCATTTTAAACAATTGTAATCCCATGCATAATGCTTGACAGTATGAAAAAGAAAATTAATTTCAATGATAAAACATTCACTTTTTCCCACATTTCCCTCACTCACTGAAAGAAAAGAAGGGAAAAAAACACCTTGTATTACATAAGTATAAGAACAATCAAAACATATTCTCACAAAGATCATATCCAAAATGAATTTATTATTCTGAATATTATTCCATTATCTCTCTGAAATGACATAGGCAGCATTTTGGTTGATCAGAATTCATGTCTTTCAAATTGCTTATAATTATAATATTGATATTACAGTATAAATTATTTTGCTCATTCTAGTCACTCCCTCTGCATCAGTTCATATAATGGTTTACATGTCTTCGAAAATGTCTTTTTTTCACATTTTGTGTAGCAAAATAGTATTCCATTACATTTTTATATATAATTATTTGTCCAAATTTTTCTTACTTGATGAGAACCCCCTTAGTTTTCAGTTTGTTTTTTGCCACCATGAAAATGTATCATTACACATATATATTTTTATATACACATATATATATATATATATATACACACATATATATGTGTGTGTGTATATATATGTTTATATAGTAGGACATTGTCCTCTTCTTTTCCCCCTTTGGCATGTAGGCTGAGGAGTTGGGTAAAAAGGCCACCTTAGTAGGCATATACTTTCTGTATGTTGTGTTCCACTGATTGATATGTCTGTTTTTTAAAATGGCGTTATGTATTACATTTTGAGATTCATTACTTCTAGGTTCCCTGAGTTTTTAATTGTTTTCTTTAGAACTCATAAGATTTTTGACATTTGGAACACCAAATTAATTTTGGCAGTTTTTATAGGTCTATTAAATAATCATTTTAATATCATATGGGATTGAATGAATAAAGTAATCTATATGTCATTATCCTTTTATTATATTTGTTCTGTTTCAAATAAGAAATTAATATTTCTCCAATTATTTATTTCTATCTTAATCTTTGCAAATTGTGTTTTGTAGTTGCATTTGTATAGATGTTATGATTATCTTTGGAGGTAGACTGCCAAGTACTTTATAAATTTTGCAATTATTTTAAATAGATTTCTTCCTGCTATATTTTAGAAGGCCAGTGCAAAAAAATAATGCTTTATTTGGTTTTGCTTTTTTTGGGGGGGGGAAGGGGGTATTGCCTTGGTTTATTTTGCATCCTGAAAGTTTTTGGAAGTTATCATTTGAATTGATTTTAGTTGACTCTCTAGGCTTTGTGAAGTACTCTATTATGTAAAATATAAAACATAATATCTTTTTCTTCACATATTATTCCTTCATTTTTTAAAATGTTTGTGACTATAACTAATATTTTAGCTGCATGGTAAATAGAAATGGAGAATGGTGATAATAAATATTATTTCACCTCCGATCTTATTGGAAAGGTTTCTGATTTATGCCCTTTACATATATTTCTCTTTCTTTTTCAGAGAGTTACTTAAATAGACTTGACAAAATGATTTAAACAGGAAAATTAACAGCAAATTAAGAAATAGAGCATATTTTAAAACTATTTTGCCCAAAAATATCCCATTGAATATGGTAATATATTTGGAATAAATGAATATTTTATAACAAAATACCTATATTAACAAAACAAAAATAAATAGTATCCAAATCTGAGCAGAAATGTAAAAGTCATAAATTAACTTATAATGACTAAATCCCATAGTCCTGATTAGCATATGGGGTAACCAGTGGAGATATACAAAAGAACAGCCATATTATCAAGGATCTAACAATCTAATAGGGGAGACAACAAAAATCAATTAGTAATTTCTCACTCATCCATCACCACCACCCCCACTTATCCTGGGAGTGGGCTGGGTGTAAAAGTAGATAATTTTCTCAATAGTACCTCTGCAATTGCTGTGATTAGAGTCAGGTTAAAGAAGCCCTGACAGTTTGATGCATGACCCAATAAAGGAAGGGTGACTATTTGCACAGTTGCAATTCAGAGTAAACTGGAAAATATGTACAAGTAAGCTATATAAAGTATATTAGGGGGAAACAATTAAAAGAGGGAAGACATAATTAAGAAGAAATTTAAAGGGCTTTATAATACTTCCCAAAAAAACAAAAAAAGAAAAGAAATACAAAATGACATGTGATTTTTTTTTTTAGGACTTTTCATTGTGTTATGTCAAACATTCAGGGAACAATTAGTTACCATATCACAGATACTGCAAAAATTGGGAAAGAAAAAATTCTATTTCATTCCTTCTGTTATACAAATATAACCTTGATACCTGAGAGAGAATATATATACATACATACAAACATACATACATACATACATACACACACTCACATACATATATACATATATCTTTGTGCTTGCATGGGTATATATAAATGCAAATATATATGCATTTGTGTATTATGTATATATGCATATATGTGGATGGATGGATTGATACATGCATGCATGCATGCATACATACATAAAACAAACTCAGGGGATACATGGGACAGTTCAAACCATCTTGCAATTCATCTTTCTCAATGAAATTGCAAATTACTTGAAAGAGATCAGTCTAACAATCCACAAAAGAATGCCCAGATATATTAAACAATTATTTTCAAGTCAAGGTAACAAACATCTAGGTAGTGCTTATTATGTGTAGCATTTACTAAGGATTCTGTGTTTTTCAAAGACAAAAACATAATCTTTATCTCAAGTAGTTTTTATTCTATTGGGGATCACAAGAAGTAAATAATTTGGTATATACAAGCAAGGGAGATATAATTAATGGAGTGAATAAGCATTCCTATAGCATTTACAATGTCCCAGGCTAAGGGCTTTGAAGATATCTCATTTAACAATCATTTTGTGAGGACGTGCTATTATTACCCCCATTTTTTTATTTGAGAAAATGAGACAGTGATTTGTCCAGGATCACACAGCTAGTAAGATACTGAAGCAACATTCATTCTTTTTAATAATTTTATTTATTTAATTTACCAGTTTTTTAAATTTTGTTTCAAATTCTCTCCCTCCAGCCCATTCCTCATTCATGTAAAAGGCAAGCAATGTGACATCAATTATAAATGTGAAATCATGCAAAATATATTTCAATATTAGCCATGTCACAGAAAAAGCTTTAAAAAACTGAAAAAAAATGTGCTTCAATCTGCACTCAGATTTTATCAGTCCCCTCCCTGGTGCCCCCATCCTGGAGATGTATAGTATATTTCACCATAAGTTTTTCAGAATTATTTTGCATCATTGTATTGATCAGAGTAGCTAAATCTTTCACAGTTGATCGTAATTAAAATATTGCTGTTACTATGTACAACAATCTCTTGCTTCTGCTCACTTAACTCTATGAATTCATATATATAAGACTGCTATTTTTTTCTAAAATTATTTCCTCCATCATTTTTATAGCATACTATTCCATCACAATCATACACCCAAAATTGCTCAGCCATTCCTCAACTGATGCCATCTCCTCAATTTCTATTTTTTTTCAAACACAAAAAAAGAACTACTATAACATAGTTTGTACACATAGGTCCTTTTCCTTTCTCTTTGATCTCTTCAGGATATAGATCTATGAATGGTATTTCTGGGTCAAAAGGCATTCAATGTTTGTCTGCCTTTTTTTTTTTTTTGGTGAGGCAATTGGGGTTAAGTGACTTGCCCAGGGTCACACAGCTAGTAAGTGTTAAGTGTCTGAGGCCAGATTTGAACTCAGGTCCTCCTGAATCCAGGGCCAGTGCTCTATCCACTGTGCAACCTAGCTGCCCAGTTTGTCTGCCTTTTGAGCATAGTTACAAATTGCTCTCCAGAATGGTTGGACAAGTTCACAACTACCAAAAGTACATTAGTATACATATTTTCCCACATCTTCTCCAACATTTGTCATTTCCCTTCTTTTTTCTGTCATGTTAGCCAATCTGATGGATGAGAGATGGTACCTCAGAGTTTTTAAATTTAGTGATTTAGAGCATTTTTCATATGGCTTCTAATAGCTTTGGTTTCTTCTGGGGGGAAAAGTCTTTTCATATCCCTTTGACCATCTATCAATTGGACAATGCTTTATATTTTTACAAATTTGATTCAATTCACCAGTGAGGCCAACTTTGACCTCAAGTCATCCTGACTCCAGGCCAAGTGCTATATCTACTTTACCACCTAGCTGATTAGGAAATAAAGTCAGATTGATAAAAACATAGTCAATTTTGAAAATCTGAAAAGACCATTTACAGTTTGAATTTGAGTAGATTTTTTGAAGAAGTCAGGGAAACAGATGTGGAGAGAAGGAGTAAAGAACTACAAGACTGGGAGAAAGCCATTTGAAAATCATGGCAATGGGACATGGAATGCCATGTTTGAGGAACTACAAAAAGGCCAGTGTTGTGAGAAAGAGTTAAATGTGGGGATAATGATGAGGTAGGAATAGACTACATTATGAAGTATTTTATACATGAAAAAAATAGTTTCAATTTTATTCTGGGAGGAATATGAAGTCACAAGAACTCACTGAGTGTTTAGTTAATATTAATAAAGCATCTACTGTATAACTAGAACTTTGATAAGGATACAAAAAGAGACAGACCCTGTTCTCAGTGACCTTAAAATTTAATGAGGAGAGAACATGTGCATATGCATATACACGCCTATGTTAAATACACATACATATATGTATATGAATGTCTGCTTATATGTATGTATATAAGCACATGTGTATGTATGTGTGCATATATTTAAATGTATATATATTTAAAATGCAATGTATATACAGTATAACTAGGAAGTAATTAAGAGAGAAAAAGCACTAGAATTAATAGGCATTGAGGAAAAATTCCTATAAATGAAGACATTGAACAGGAGGAGAGAGAAATTGGCATGGTAAGCTCAACATATTGGAAAGGAAGATGAATAGCAAAGTTAGAGTGGAAAGGGAAATAGCATAAAACAGAGAGAAAAATTATAAGATTGCGACAATAGTCTGGGTGAGAGGTGAGTAATGTAGTCTATTCCTACCTCATTTAGGTAATAAGAGCCTTAATGGTTTTGGTGGCTGTATGAATGTCATAATGGGTCACATAGAGAAGATATGTTGTTCAGGAAGAAATAAGATTTTGCAATAGACTCGATTTTGGGGGTGAATAGTTGAGGAATCAAGATTGATATCGAAATTGACATGCTAGGCTAAGAGAATACAGACCTGCCCTCAACACTGAGCAGGGAGTTCAGGAGTGGGGAGGATTTTTTTTTAGGGGGAAGATGAGTTCTCTTTGGAACATGTTAACTTTGAAATGCCCATGTAATATTCAATTCAAGATATCTAAAAGTTTAATCCAAAGAGTAAATCAAAATGGAACTCATGATAGACATTAGGGCTTGAAATAAAAGTTTGGTAACCTATATAGAGCTGATATTAAATCCATGAAAGTTGATTAGATCAATGAGAATGTATAGATTGGAGAGAATTCAAGTGTGGTGTGTCTTGACAGTAAAGTTATCTATTACTATATCAGGAGAGTCAATCAATAGGAAAATTGTAAAATAATGGTAGCAAAATAAAGGTAGCATCCTATCCTCCATGAGAAAGTCAAACTTGGGTTTGTGTCCAACACACCTATACTTACCTTCAAAAATGAAAGCCTAATACTTTTCCCATTTAATCTAAATTGCAACTGTGCAAGTACTTAGCACCTGAAGTTTTTTTTTAATTTTTTTCCAATGACATGTAAAAACAATTCTAACATTATTATTTTTAATTGAGTTCTAAATTATCTCCCTACCTCCCTCTTGACCCTACTTATTGAAAAGGCAGATAATTTTGTATAGATTCTATATGTGTAGTCATATAAAACATATTTCCATATTAGTCATGTTATGAAAAAATATAGACAAAGACATGAAAAAATAAAGTTAAAAAACAGTGTGTTTGAACTATAGTTAGACCCCATCAGTTCTTCCTCTGGATGTGGACAACATTTTGTTTTTCTTCATAAGTCCTGAGGAATTGTTTGTGATCTTTGTGTCACTGAGAATAGCTCTCACTCTCAATTTATCATCAGTCAATATTTCTGTTACTATGTAAAATGTTCTCCTGGTTCTGCTCAATTCACTTGGAATGGGTTTATGTAAATATTTTCAGGGTTTTTTTTTTTTCTGAAAGGAACGTGCTCATCCTTTCTTATAGTATAATAATATTCTATCACAACCATAAGCCACAGATTTTTTAGCCATTCCCCAGTTGATGAATATCCCCTTGATTTCCCATTCTTTGCCACCACACACACACACACAAAAAGAATGGCTTTGAATATTTCTGTACATATAGGTCCTTTTCCTTTCTTTTTAAAAGTCTCTTTGGGATACAGACCTAGTAGTGGTATTGCTGAATAAAAGGATATGCATAGTTTTAAAATCCTTTGGGCACAGTTCCAATTTGCTCCCCAGAATGGTTTGATAAGTTCACAATTCTACTAGCCAAGTGCATTAGTGCCTCAATTTCCCCATGTCCCTTCCAACATTTCCATTTTTCCATTTCTGTCATATTAGTGAATCAATCTGATAAGTATGAGTAGTACTTCAATTTATTTTATTTATATTTCTCTAATAAGGTGATATCCTGTTTTAGAAAATATTTTCATATAACTATAGATTGCTTTGATATCTTCATCTGAAAACTGCTGTTTATATCCTTTGTCCATTTATTATGGACTAACATGAATTCTTATAAATTTAATGTAATTTTCTATATATTTGAGAAATGAGGCCTCTATCAGAGAAAATCTCCCTTGTTTTTGAACAAAGACTTACCATATTGCTAAAATTTCCTATCTTCAAAAATCTTATATATAATACTTCAAAATATATTGTACTAGACATCTAGGTGCTATGTCAATTTGGATGTTCTTTCTCTAAAGGACAAATCCTTGGATTTATAATAAACAATTACCTACTAATTTAAGATTTCAACATGTATGTTATCTCATTTGATCCTTACTACTACCCCCTTAAGTTAGATGCTATTATTATGGTTACTTTATGAGGCTAAGTGCAGGGATAATGACTTGCCTAGGTTCACACTAATAATAAGTGCCTGAGGCAAGATTTGAATTCAAGTCTTACTGAGTACAAATCCAGTGCAGCTTGTTGGGTCTATTGATGTGTACTTTGGAGGGTATATCCATATTGATGAGAGCTCAGATTTTCAAGAATTACTGAATATTGAAGGGTTAGAAAATAGATGAGTAAAATAACATGCTGTGAATTCAGGAATATTTGATATAAAGTAAAAAGATAAGAATTTGGGAGTTAGGAACTGAGAAGTTATTGAATATGTCCCACACCCCCTAGTTCTTGCAAGGATAACCTTGCTATACAGTTATCTTGGCTCTGGTGAAATTCTTTTATTGATTGGTAATTCTCCACTTTGGACAAACCTGATCATTTAAACCATTCTAATTATTATAGATTATTTATTTTATTAAAGTAAAACTGTTTCCCTTTATTTTATATTCAGTGGTCCATATTTGCCCATCTTGAGTCATGTAGAATAATTCTTCAAAGTATCCCTTCATATATTTGAAAGCAGCTGTCCAGATTGACTTTAACCTTGTCTTATCCAAAATAATTATCCCCAATTCTTTCAACTGTTCCTCATAGGTAATAACTTCCAGATCCTGGGCAGCTAGGTGGTGCAGTGGATAGAGTACCGGCCCTGGATTCAGGAGGACCTGAGATCAAATTTAGCCTCAGACACTTGACACTTACTAGCTGTGTGACACTGGGCAAGTCACTTAACCCCAATTTCCTCACAAAAAAAAAAACAACAACAACAACAAAAGAAAAATAAATAAATAACTTCCAGACCCATAAGTATGCTTTTAAAAAAATATATTATTCTATATGTACATTGATGTATTTATTTCATTCCTAAAATGTGGTATTCTGAACAGAAAGCAATTAATCATATATAAAACATTTCCATTTTAGTTATGTTGTATAAGAAAATTCAAGTAAAAGAAAAAAAGTAAATAAAAAAGTAAAAAAATAGCAAGCTTGAGTCAGTATTTAATAAAAATAAGTTATTTCTCTAGACATAGTTTATCCGTCATTACTCCTTTGGTATTGTCTTAGAACATTATATTGCTGACAGTAGCTAAATCATTCAAAGTTTTTCATCAAATAGTTCTGTTACTGTCTACAGCATTCTTATGGTTCTGTTCACTTCACTATACATCAGTTCATGTAAGTCTTTCCAGGTTTTTCTGGAATCATTCTGCTTATTATTTCTTATAGCACAATAATATTTCATTGCAATCATAGACCACAGCTTGTTTAGCCATTCCCCAATTGATGGACATACTTTTGATTTGGAATTCTTAGCCACCACAAAAAGAGTTGCTATCAATATTTTTGTACAAATAGTTCCTTTTCCCTTTT
The DNA here is from genome assembly GCF_019393635.1 of Dromiciops gliroides. NCBI lineage: Eukaryota > Metazoa > Chordata > Mammalia > Microbiotheria > Microbiotheriidae > Dromiciops > Dromiciops gliroides. The sequence continues at coordinate 383,471,667 of NC_057863.1, forward strand.
TTGGACATCTTTGTGATATAGACCTAATAGTTGTATTGCTGAATCAAAGGGTATGCAGTTTTATAATCCTTTGGGTTTACCTCCAATTTGCTCTCCAGAATGGTTGGATCAATTCAAAACTCCTTCAACAATGCATTAGTGGGAGCCAAGATGGCAGAAAGGAAGCAGCAAGCTGCCTGAGCTCTCCTTCTGTTCACTCAAAAAGAACATTAAATCAAACCTCTGGAAGGATTCTGAAACTTCAGAACCTGCAAAGAGACAGAGAGACACAGTCTTCCAACCAGAGATAATTTAGAAGACTTCAGGAAAAGGTCATTCTGACTTGGGCAAAAAGGAGGCACAGTGGAGAGCAGTAGCCCAGCACCAAGGGGGTTGGGGCAAGTCAGTAGGAGCTGCGGGCCACAGCCGATCAACTGAAGCCCCTGGAACCTGGTTCAAAAATCTGGTGGCCAAAAAGGATAGTGGAAAAACCTACCTGCACTGGCCGGGAGGGCGATGAATGGGTCAGGTGGGACGCCAGGAAGGGCGCCTGGCTGGCCAAGCACACCCAGACAGGAAGGGCAGGGCAGGGGATCTCCACACACCATAAAGGCCTCAGAGTAAAAAGCTGGTCACACAGCACCTATACCCCTGCACAAGAAGCCCAAAACAGGGACCCTGGTTCCCCCAGAGCAGACCTCAACTTAAAAAATAAATAAATAAGCTGCAATAATGAGTAAGAAGCAAAAAAGAGCCCTCTCCATTGAGAGCTTCTGTATCAATAAGGAAGAAGCTAATGAAAATTCAGATGAGGACAATAGCCTCAAATTGCCTACATGTGAAGCCTCACGAGGGAAGGTGAATTGGTCTCAGGAACAAAAAGCCTTCCTGGAGGAGCTCAAAAAGGATTTTAAAAATCAATTGAGCGCTCCTGGGAAAGAGAGAAGGAGCCTCGGCCGGTGGGGAGAGGAGCTACTCGGCGCCAGCGGGAGGGGACCGCGCCTGCCGCACCTGGGCTCACAAGCAAGGCCAGATCCAGGGTCTGCACCCTCGAATCATCACAGAAGGATTTGAAGCTGCCAAGACGAAGGCCCTCGAAGTCTTGGATCAGATAAAAATAAGCAAGGAAATAGATTGAGAAATCCTCATTGATGTGGCCCAGACATCCCTGGGCACCAAAGTTAATGCCGACCTGGCCGACATGCTGACAGAGGCGGTGGTAGACTCAGTGCTGGCTATCAGGAAGCCAGGTGAACCTGTCGATCTTTTCATGGTAGAGATAATGGAGATGAAGCATAAATCGGAAACTGACACAACGTTGATCAGAGGACTGGTCTTGGATCATGGTGTCCGACATCCTGATATGAAGAAAAGAATAGAAGATGCTTACATTCTTACATGCAACGTGTCATTAGAATATGAAAAAACAGAAGTGAATTCTGGATTTTTTTACAAAAGTGCAGAAGAGAGAGAGAAACTAGTAAAAGCCGAAAGGAAATTCATTGAAGATAGAGTAAAGAAAATAGTGGAACTGAAAAGAAAAGTGTGTGGTGATTCAGACAAAGGATTTGTTGTTATTAATCAAAAGGGAATTGACCCGTTTTCTTTAGATGCTCTTGCAAAAGAAGGCATAGTAGCTCTCCGCAGAGCAAAAAGAAGAAATATGGAGAGGTTGACTCTTGCATGTGGTGGGATGGCCATGAATTCTCTAGATGACCTAAGTGCTGATTGTTTGGGACATGCAGGACTTGTCTATGAATACACACTGGGAGAAGAGAAATTCACCTTTATTGAAAAATGTGGCAATCCTCGATCTGTCACGCTGTTGATCAAAGGACCAAATAAGCACACAATTACGCAGATCAAGGATGCAGTAAGAGACGGTCTGAGAGCTGTCAAGAACACCATTGAAGATGGCTGTGTGGTTCCTGGTGCTGGCACAGTGGAGGTAGCTATAGCTGAAGCTCTTATCCAACATAAGCCCAATGTCAAGGGAAGGGCCCGTCTTGGAGTGCAAGCTTTTGCTGATGCATTGCTCATTATTCCCAAGGTTCTTGCTCAGAACTCTGGCTTTGACCTTCAGGAGACACTAGTTACAGGCCGAACATTCGGAGTCAGGACAGCTTGTTGGTGTTGACCTAAAGACAGATGAGCCAGTTAATGCGGCTGAAGCTGGCATCTGGGATAACTATTGTGTCAAGAAGCAGCTGCTTCACTCTTGCACTGTGATTGCCACCAATATTCTCCTGGTTGATGAGATCATGCGTGCTGGAATGTCTTCTCTGAAAGGTTGAGTGGAATCAGAGGTTTCCGTCTTAATCAGCTGAATCATGAAGGCCCTACAGAAAGAACAACAAAATGTGTGTTTGGCGGCAGAATTTTTCTTGCCAGCCACCAAAGGATTTTCCAAAGAATAATTGTTTTTCTTACTGTTGCAGTAAACCTTGTTTCTCAAACTGAAATTATTGGCCCGTATTCAAATGTAAGGTCCTAAAATTGATTACAGTATTTATTTTTTTTTTAATTGCACTGAGGCCTACAATTAAAGCTGCGGTCCTTTTTACCCAATCGATAATCGTCCTGCCTGGCTTCATGTCTTGTGTTAGTAGCTCTGGTGTGCAGCTTAGACCTTGCTCGTTTCTTCATTGTGTCCCATAGAGTTGTGCTTGGTTTTACAATGTCTGACTTCTCCAGTGGCTTCGTTCTGTCTAAATCTAGACACAAAGGGGGCTTGAAGGTTTCTCATCATTGAGATGAATTCTACCTTCTGCAACCACTTTTCTGTTCTAGTGCAAGCCCTAAAGCATAAAAGCTTTTGTTGAAAGTAAAAAAAAAATCAATTGAGAGAGGTAGAAGAAAAAAGGGGGAGAGAAATGAAAGCAAAACAAGAAAACTATGAAAAAAGAATCAGCAGCTTGGAAAAGGAAGCACAAAGATTGACTGGCCAAATGGAAAAAAAGTGCATAATTTCACTGAAGAAAACAATGCCTTAAAAAATTCAGTTGGCCAAATGGAAAAAAAGGTGCATAATCTCATTGAAGAAAACAGTGCCTTAAAAATTCATTTGGCCAAATAAAAAAAAAAAGGTGCATAATCTTACTGAAGAAAACAATGCTTTAAAAATTAAAATTGGACAGTTGGAATATAAGGAATCCATGAGACACCAGGAATCAGTCAAGCAAAATCAAAAGAATTAAAAAATAGAAGAAAATGTGAAATACCTCATTAGAAAGACAACTGATCTGGAAAACAGATCGAGGAGAGACAATTTGAGAATCATTGGACTGCCTGAAAGCCATGACCAGAAAAAGAATCTAGACACCATATTCCATGAATTTATTAAGGAGAACTGCCCTGATATCATAGAATCAGAGGATAAAATCATCATTGAAAGAATCCACCAATCACCTCCTGAAAGAGACCCCAAAAGGAAAACTCCAAGGAATATTGTAGCCAAATTCCAGAACTATCAGGTGAAGGAGAAAATAATCCAAGCAGCCAGAAAGAAGCCATTTAAATATCATGGAGCCACAGTCAGGATTGCTCAGTACCTGACAGCTTCAACATTAAAGGACCGCAAGGCTTGGAATATGATATTCCAGAAGGCAAAGGAGCTTGGATTGCAGCCAAGAATCTATTACCCAGCAAAAATGTGCATTTTCTTTCAGGAGAAAAGATGGACATTTAATGACATTGGGGACTTTCAGTCTTTCCTGGTGAAAAGACCAGAACTGAATAGAAAATTTGATCTCAACATACAAGACTCAAGAGAAGTTTAAAAAGGTAAACAGAGGGGGAGAAAAAAAAAGGTTACCCTATTAGGTTAAACTGTTTATATCCCTACTTGGGAAGTTAATACTCAAAACTTGTAAGAACTGTAAATGTATTTGCGCAGAGAGAAGGACTTTACACAGAGGGTATAAATATAAATTGTCTTTGATGTGATGATACAAAAAAAAAATTTTAAGGGGATAAAAAGGGAGTCTATGGGGAGGAGAGGAAAGGGGAGGTGGAAGGGGATGAATTATATGAAGAGGTGAAAAAACAACCTATTACAATAGAGGGAAAGAAAGGAGGGGTGAACATTGTTTCAACCCTATTCTCATTAGATTTGATTCAAAGAGGGAATATCATATATGTTCATTGGGATAAAGAAACTTAACTCATTCTTTAGGGAATCAAAAGGGGAAGGGAAAGGGGGGGACTGATAGAAGGGAGGACAAAAGCAAGGGAGAAAAGGGTAAAGAAAAGAGAGGGGGTGAAAAAAAGGGAGGGCAGATTGGGGGAGGCAGGAGTAAGAAGTAAAACGTCTGTGAGGAGGAATAGGGTGAAAGAAGGGGGGGAAAGTACAAAGGGGGTAAACAGAATGGAGGGGAATAGACAGTCAGTAATAAAAACTGTGAATGTGAATGGGATGAACTCTGCTATAAAACAGAAGCGAATTGTAGAGTGGATTAAAAACCAGAATCCTACAATATGCTGTTTACAAGAAACACATTTGAAGCAGAGAGATACACACCAAGTAAAGGTAAAAGGCTGGAGTAGAATATATTATGTTTCAGTTAAAGTAAAAAAAGCAGGGGTAGCAATCCTTATCTAAGACAAAGTGCAGGCAAAAATAGACCTCATTAAAAGAGATAAGGAAGGAAATTATATCTTGCTTAAAGGTACTATAGATAATGAAGTAATATCAATATTGAATATGTATGCACCAAGTGGTATAACATCCAAGTTCTTAAAGGAGAAGTTAAATGAGTTACAAGAGGAATTAGACAGTAATACTATACTAGTGGGGTATCTGAATCTCCTCCTCTCAGAATTAGATAAATCTAGCCAAAAAATAAATACGAAAGAAGTGAAAGAGGTGAATAGATTACTAGAAAAGTTAGACATGATAGATGTCTGGAGAAAATTGAATGGGGTTAGAAAGGAATATACCTTTTTCTCAGCAGTACATGGCACATTTTCAAAAATTGACCACGTATTAGGGCACAAAAACATCATACTTAAATGTAGAAAGGGAGAAATAGTAAATGCATCCTTCTCAGATCATGATGCAATAAAAATTACATGTAAGAAAGAGTCAGGGAAAAGTAGAATGAAAATCAATTGGAAACTAAATAATTTCATTCTAAATAATGAATGGGCCAAACAAGAAATCATAGAAACAATCAATAACTATATCCAAGAAAATGACAATAATGAGACAACATACCAAAATCTATGGGATGCAGCCAAAGCAGTGCTTATGGGAAAATTTATAGCTCCCACTGCTTACATGAATAACAAAGAGAAAGAGGAGATTAATGAACTGGACATGCAACTTAAAAAGCTAGAAAAAGAACAAATTAGAAATCTCCAATTAGATACTAAATTAGAGAACCTGAAAATCAAAGGAGAAATTAATAAGATTGAAAGCAAAAAAACTATAGAATTAATCAATAAAACTAAGAGCTGGTTTATGAAAAAACCAATAAAATAGATAAAATATTGGTTAATTTGATTAAAAAAAAGAAAGAAGAAAACCAAATTACCAGTATCAAAAATGAAAAAGGGAATGTTACCACCAATGAAGTGGAAATTAAATCAATAATTAGGAATTATTTTGCCCAACTGTATGCCAATAAATTTGACAATCTAAATGAAATGGATGAATATTTACAAAGATACAAACTGCCCAGGTTAACTGAAGAGGAAATAAAGTCCTTATATAAACCCATATTAGAAAAAGAAATTGAACAAGCCATTAATGAACTACCTAAGAAAAAATCCCCAGGGCCAGATGGGTTTATGGGTGAATTTTACCAAACATTTAAAGAACAATTAATTCCAATATTATACAAATTATTTGGAAAAATAGGTGAAGAAGGAGTTCTACCAAATTCGTTTTATGACACAAATCTGGTGGTGATACCAAAACCAGGCAAAGCAAAAACAGAGAAAGAAAATTATAGACCAATTTCCCTAATGAATATTGATGCTAAAATCTTAAATAAGATATTAGCAAGGAGATTACAGCAAGTGATCAACAGGATAATACACTATGACCAGGTGGGATTTATACCAGGAATGCAGGGCTGGTTCAACATTAGGAAAACTATTAACATAATCAACCACATCAATAAAAAACCAACCAAAATCATATGATTATCTCAATAGATGCAGAGAAAGCTTTTGACAAAATACAGCAGCCATTCCTAATAAAAACACTAGAGAGTTTAGGAATGGGTGGAGCTTTCCTTAAAATAATAACCAGTATCTACCTAAAGCCATCAGCACGTATTATATGCAATTGAGATAAATTAGAGGCCTTCCCAATAAGATCAGGGGTGAAACAGGGATGTCCATTATCACCCCTCTTATTTAATATTGTCCTAGAAATTTTAGCTTTAGCAATCAGAGAAAGGAATTAAAGGAATTAGAATAGGCAAGGAAGAAACAAAACTATCACTCTTTGCAGATGATATGATGGTATACTTAAAGAATCCTAGAGAATCAACTCAAAAATTACTTGAAACAACTAACAACTTTAGCAAAGTAGCAGGATATAAAATAAATCCACATAAATCATCATCATTTCTATACATGACCAACAAAGTCCAGCAACAAGAGATAGAAAGAGAAATTCCATTTAAAGTAACGGTAGATAATGTAAAATACTTGGGAGTCTACTTGCCAAGACCAACCCAGGAACTCTATGAACACAACTACCAAACACTCTTCACACAAGTCAAATCAAATCTAAATAATTGGAAAGATATCAATTGCCTCATGGATAGGCAGAGCTAATATAGTAAAAATGATAATACTGCCTAAATTAATTTAGTTATTCAGTGCCATACCAATCAGACTACCTAAAAATTATTTAATAGAACTAGAAAAACTAATAACAAAATTCATCTGGAAAAACAAAAAATCAAGAATATCCAGGGAAATAATGAAAAAAAATTCACAGGAAGGTGAGTTAGCGGTACCAAACCTGGAGCTTTACTATAAAGCAGCAGTCATCAAAACTATCTGGTACTGGTTAAAAAATAGAGTGGTAGATCAATGGAATAGGCTAGGCACAGGAAATGCAGTAGTAAATGACACTAGTAATGTAGTGTTTGATAAACCCAAAGACTCCAGCTTCTGGCATAGGAACTCAGTATTTGACAAAAACTGCTGGGAAAACTGGAAGATAGTATGGCAGAAATTAGGCATAGACCAACATCTTACACCTTATACTAAAATAAGGTCAAAATGGATACACGATTTAGACATAAGAGGTGATACCATAGGTAAATTAGGAGAGAAAAAGGAATAGTCTACCTATCAGATCTTTGGAAAGGAAAACAGTTTCTGACCAAACAAGAGATACAGTATATTATAAAATGCAAAATGGATGATTTTGATTACATTAAATTAAAAAAATTTTGTACAAACAGAAGCAATGCATCCAAAATTAGAAGGGAGGCAGGAAGCTGGGAAACAATTTTTGTGGCCAGTACTTCTGATAAAGGCCTCATCTCTAAAAAATATAGAGAATTAAATCAAATTTATAAGAATCCAAGTCATTCCCCAATTGAGAAATGGTCAAAGGATATGAACAGGCAGTTTTCTGATGAAGAAACCAAAGCTATCTATTCCCATATGAAAAAATGCTCTAAATCACTATTGATTAGAGAGATGCAAATTAAAACAACTCTGAGGTACCACCTGACACCTATCAGATTAGCTAAAATGACAAAAAAGGAAAATGGTAAATGTTGAAGAAGCTGTGGGAAAATTGGAACACTAATGCATTGTTGGTGGAGCTGTGAACTGATCCAACCATTCTGGAGAGCAATTTGGAATTGTGCCCAAAGGGCAATAAAGCTGTGCATACCCTTTGACCCAGCAATACCACTTTTAGGTCTTTTGCCCAAAGAAATCATGGAAAGGGGAAAGGGACCCACATGTACAAAAATATTTATAGCTGCTCTTTATGTGGTGGCAAGGAATTGGAAGTTGAGGGGATGCCCATCAATTGGGGAATGGCTGGACAAGTTGTGGTATATGAATACAATGAAATAGTATTGTGCTGTAAGAACCGATGAGCAGGAGGAGTTCAGAGAAACCTGGAGGGTCTTGCGTGGGCTGATGATGAGTGAGATGAGCAGAACCAGAAGAACATTGTACACAGTATCATCAACATTGAGTGTTGATCTACTGTGATGGATTATATTCTTCTCACCAATGCAATGGTACAGAAGAGTTCCAGGGAACTCATGATAGAAGAGGATCTCCAAATCCAAGGAAAAAAAAAAAGAACTGTGGAGTATAGATGCTGAATGAACCATACTATTTCTTTTGTTTTTGGTGCTGTTGTTTTTTCTATTTTGAGGTTTTTCATCATTGCTCTGATTTTTTCTCTTATAACAGGACTAATGCAGAAATAGGATTAATGTTCTTATGTGTATATATATATATATGTATATGTGTGTGTATGTGTATATGTATATGTATATGTATATAGATATAGATATATAGACATATATATATATATATATATATATATATATATATATATATATATATATATATATATATATATATATATATATATATATATATAACCTATATCAGATTACCTGCTGTCTAGGGGAGGGAGGGAGAAAAATCTGAAATTGGAAAGCTTGTATAAACAAAAGTTGAGAACTATTTTTTCATGTAATGGGAAAAAAATTCTTTATTAATTTAAAAAAAACACAATGCATTAGTGTCCCAGTCTTCACACATTGACTCCAACATCCAACATTTTCCTTTTTGTCATTCTAAAAGGTGGTACCACATAGCTGTTTTAATTGGCATTTTTCTGATCAATAGCTGAATGGTAATTTTTTAGGCTTTTTTTAAAGTGTGAATTCCTAATTTAGATTGTAAAAAATGAACTCTAATACAGCATTAGATTCTAAGAGCTAATTTTAACAAGGTACACAAAGCTAGATTTTAAGAAAGGAAGAGTTAATTACATACTCCCCTCAGAACTATATGTAACAAAATAAGAACTATATGTATCAAAAGGAGGGGGAGATGGGAAGTAAAACATACTATTAAGCCAAAAAAAATCACTTCTTTTTGTCCTAAATTAGTCCAACTGAATTTTTACTAGTTCAGAATTTCTGAGGTTCATTTTAGCTTAATTATAAAAAAAAATTCCTAAAACCAAGTTTTATTTTCCTTTGGTTTTACCATTTTCCAAGTATTCTTAGATATAGAATATATATACCTTACCTTAGAAATTCTGCCTCAGGTCTTCTACCTTTGAAGCTTTATCCATTGTAGATTTTAAAAACAAAGCAGTTATCTGATCATTTGAAGTGCTATATTAGAATGAGCTTGGCAATAATTTTATGTATCTCACTTTCCTTTATATTTAAAGATAATATTACTTTTTGTAGATATCTATGTGTGTCTCAAAGAGGACTCATCATAATCATTTAAAATGTTTATTTTTATATCTTAATATATTCAACATTTTTAATCTGAAGATCAACTTTCTTTGACTGCTATATGACAAAAAGGCTCAAGGAATATGCCTTATTCTCCATCAGGCAGGATATAACAGAAGATTCAAATTATAAATCAATAAACATTCTTCTAAGATATATGGTCTATAAAAGTCAAAAGGCAGAAAATACCATTTCACTACTACAAACTATAAGTTGCTTCTTATTGCCTCTAAAAGAAAAACACTTTAATCTGATTTTAATTATTTAATTATATTGTTCTAATTTACCACCTCAGTCTTATTTAACATTAATTTCATGCATTGTTCATTTCTACAATATACTATCTCTTGCTATACTAACAATAATAACTTTTGCTATGATGGTACTAATATATCATTTCTTATCTCTCTATATTTGGCTGGTTGAAGTGCCATTCATGAAATGCACTCCTTAATTCATTTTTATCTTATTTAGAGTCTTAAAAGGGGCAGATCATTTGTGACAACTTTTTAGTGTTACTCATAAAAGCATTCTCTCCATCATCAACTTTTCCTTAAGTATTTTGTCTGGGAATGTGTTTTTTTTTTCTTTTTTGTCTTTGTACCTTCACTACCCATTACTACCATGTGTTATGCTTAATTTTTTGTATGCATTATTCTTCCCACCCCCTACAATCCATCAGAAAAAAAAAACATTGAGATGTTATCCTCACTTTTATCTTTAAGTCCCAAGTACCTTATACATTTTAGTCACATAATGTGTTTGTTTCCAAAATTGAAATGAATTAAATTTGCAAACATGGGCACATATAATTTCTGTCTCTTCATTTACCTATCCATCTTGGGGAGCTGGAACACTATCAGGGGATTCTCCTTCACTCCCTTTCCTACTGAAGTGGTAGCACCAATATTCCAGTAATCGTAATTATGACAATTACGATAATAATAAATATGACAAAACAGTGTATGCCCCACTTTCAGTCTCCCACCTTATATAGGTGAAAGGAACTGTGGAATAATATCTTCACTCAGTTCTTCATTAAGCCCAATATGGCTTTGTAGCTGAATCTAAGGAAGTTCCCAAAACAAAACTCCCCAGAGTTTTTAGATAACCCATATTTTCTTAACTGACAACTTTACTATGAATTAATGTTTATATTTCTGCTCATCTGCAAAACTTCTTGGTCCTGCATTTGAAGTAATTTCCTTTTTTTATTATACTTTACATCTCCTGGTGATTCTTTGAAGTTGAAGATTTCACATTTTAAGACAACTTCCCAGATTACTCCAGGTTCAGCTGAATTAATTTAGTATAAGGAAAAAAATGTTCCCAGGCTTTACAAGATGAATTCATGGCACTTAGTGACTTTTTTTCATAGACATTTAATCATTGACTACTATGAACTTTTCATATTAATCTCTGGTCACACAAATTCTTTCTTTTTTTCCCCAATGATGACATGGTGACCTTTAGGAGAGTATACTCCAAGGTCTTTGAAAACTAGTCTTCTATGTCATTTATTTTGCTACAGAAATTGATTATATTGTTTTTGCTTTGAATGAATATATTTTAGATTGGACTGTGGAATGAAAGCACATTGGGGAAGGGCTTGAGGGATATAATTGTGACTTGGGTTTCTTAATATCTAATATCTTTCCTGCTATGCATGATGGGATGCCTTAAGTGCCATATTGCATTTTTGCCTTGTCTTATCACCCATATTTTAAGTTTCTTGAAAACAGAGACCAGTGGTGTGTGTGTGTGTGTGTGTGTGTGTGTGTGTGTGTGTGTGTGTGTGTGTGTGTGTGTACACTCAGAATGAATAGGGAGAAGGCAATGACTTAATGAGCTTCTATTTTCTAATGCAGATAAGACTTTTTCATGTATTTTGTTATTAAAAAAACTAAATCACAATTCAGAAAGAATCAAATGATTACAACATAAAATATAAATCTTCTTTATGAATTTGGTTTCTAGAATTATATTTACATATCCATCAATATTAAATGTTTCAGTTGATTTCAATTATATGTATTTGAAAAACACAAGTCAAAATACTGCAGGTAATCTATTCTTTCTTGAGCATCTTTGGGAAAATCTTGTGCTTGATTGCATCTAAAAACATGGATCATCCCCATTTAATTATTATGAAAGTAGGCTACTTCTAACTATAATCCACAAACTTGAATTTATCATTTGTAAGTGATGGCAACTTTGAAGTTGACATTTCTTTTACGGAGTAGAATGTGCAGCTGCAGATGAAGTGTAAATGGCATATTATGCAAAATGAAAGTTTAATTAAAAGGGAAAACTTTGGTTGAATATTTCTGTTTGATTAATAATCTATAAGCAGATAACATCTAATTTGAATTTAAACATAAGCTGTACAAATGATATTGAAAAAGCTACTACTACATAGCAGTCTTTAAAATGAAACTTACATTCACAGAATTCAAAGTTTGCATAGACTGCAATGGCTATTTAGTCTAGCCTGAAAAGGAATTCTCTCTGCAACCTATCAAAGAAGTCATCATTGCATTTTTCTTGAAGGCCTCCAATGAGGGGGAAGCCACCCTTTCTAAAGCAGCTCATTTCTTTTTGCATATATTTAATTATTAGGGGTTTTCTTTTCCTTATATCAAGTCTAAATTTGCCTCTCTGAAGAACTGACCCATTTCTTATTGTGCTTGCCTTCTGGTGACAAACAGGACAAGCCAGATCTCTCTAACAGGTGATGGCTTTTCAAATACTAGTTGCCATAACTCCCTAGTACCAGAAAAAGTCTCCCCTTTGATTTCTGGTACTTTAACATCAAAGTGTCACTTAATCAACAATTCTCTGGATGTCTTTCCTCCAATTCTCTTTTGTTTCCTGTTGTCCCGGGATTTCAAACTCTACTTATAACTAATAAGGATTTCAAAGCTCCATTTCCTCCAAGTTGCCTTTTATTCTTCACCTTTGTCTCATTTGATGCTGCTTAGAAGGGTAGAGATGTAATGTGATAAAATCTTGAAGGTACCTTTGTTCTTCATGGCCCATCATCCTCCCTTTAATTAACATATCATTCCAAAGTGAGTAGCACTAAAGAAAATAACTCTCTTGAAAATGGGGCATTTTTGTTTTTGTCTCTAAACTCTCTCATACTTACATAAGGCCTAGTATGTAGAAAGTACTTAATATATACTTTTGGAATTGGATTTTATTGAGTTGAATTCTCAATAACGTTGGCAGAGGGCTCTGGCTCCGGCTGGCTTGGGCTGCGGTGGCAGTGTCTGACCAGGGGCAGGAGTAAGCTGCGGTGGCTGTGTTGATTTGGCAGCAACGCTGACCCGGCTCGCTGGCCCTTCCGAGCGCTGTCCTCCTCCGGCCCTCCCTGAGCCTGGGCACCGCCGCCGCCCCCTGCCCTGGCGTCTTTGGAAGTGATGGACCGGCCCCTCAACCTGGCTCATCAGTAGAGCAAGAAGGCCAACCGGTCATTAGCTGCAGGGAAATAGGAAGAGGCCATTTTGTGTCACCAGCAGGTGGCGGCATATCTTTCTGAAGCTATGAAGCTGACACAATCTGAGCAGGCTAAATTATCACTGGAATTACAAAGGGACAGCCACAAGAAGCAACTCTTGCTTAATCAGGAGAGGTGGAAAAGGGAAAAGGATCAGGAAAAGTGGAAAGGCCAAAAGCAGACTCCTGACAGAACCCCTTATCTGACGTCGGGCAAGCCACTGGCTGAGGATAGGTCTGAAGTCCAAAGTGTGTCCAGGTCTCAGCACTTCAGTCCTCCTACCGCAGGGCCAGGGGTCTTCAGCATGGACCCAGACACTCTTACTTTTTCTCCTTCAGAAGAGGAAAGACCCGACAGAACTGTGTCCTGACAGCAAAGTCCCAAAGGATAACAAAACCACAATAGAGGAGCAGGCAACCAAGATCGCTGATCTGAAGCGACACGTAGAGTTTCTTGTGGCTGACAATGAAAGGTTGAGAAGACCAAAAAAAGCAGCTTCGTGCTGAGAAGGTCAGGCTTCAGAAGGCTCCACTTGAAAAGGAATTGGATGTAGATGCTGACTTTGTAAAAAAATCTGAATTGTGGAGCCTCCCTCCCCCTTCAGAGACTGCCTCAGCCTCCACTACCTGGCAGGAGTTTGCACCAAACACAGGGAAAGCCAAGGGCATTCCTATCCCTAACCTTCCTCCCTTGGACTTTCCATCCCCAGAGCTCCCGCTTCTGGAGCTCCTGGAAGATATTCTGAAAGGACTCATGAACAGTTAAATGAAAGGTCACAGGAGCTAACACGGTAATGGTAAGGGAGAGGAAATCATACATTGAAAACAGCAAAAAGGGAAAACCACTAAGCGCTGGGTGGTCGGGTCCAGGCAGAGGATCATCAGATGGAGCACCGAAGGGGAAGAGGCCTGGCCAGGACTTAGAGAACGGTCACTGTGAAGCAGCCAGCACAGTGGAGGAAGTGGCCAGCACTGGACAGGCTGGAGGCGGCCAGTGTGCACCTCGAGGGCCTGTGATTCAAACCAAATGCGACCGCAGCAATGGTTACTTCCCTTCTCTTAACTTCATGGTTATGCTATATGTAATAATTAATCTACAATGCCATAAAAGATAATGCAGAATCGAATTCATACAGGAGCCCACGGGCGGCCTTGTATTGGGAAGAAGCTTCTATCATGCATTCGCTGCATGCGTTTTGTTGTGCACCATTTATTAATTCTAATAAGGCGTGTCAGCTACCTGTCTTCCTAGATGATCCTACAGGGGCCCCACTTTACACGACTCCTAACATGATGATAACCTCAAGACTATTAGGAGAAATGTTTAAATTTCTACTTATGAAGAAAGGAACCCAATTATTAGTTATGCTTTTTAAAAATTATCAGTTTACATAATTAATCAGGGTACATCCTAAATTTTAACTTTTTGTTTGCTGTATTAAAATGTTAGGCATCATTTAAGAAATACTCAGGGAATTATTCCTTTGTTTTGAGTGGTGCATTAATAGAAGTAATGCTAGTTGGTAGTATCTCATTGCAAGAAATCAATAAAATAATTGTTTTATTTTTTAAAAAGTAAGGTTGGCATATATTTAAATAGTATTTTTTTTCCCAATTCCATGTAAAGATAGTTTTCAACATTCAATTTTGTAAGATTTTGAGTTCCAAATTGTTCTTCCTCTTTCCTTCCCCTCCCCAATCCCAAAGGCAGCAAGTAATTTGATGTGTTACAGTTAATATACTACATTACAATCATGTTACATATATTACCACATTAGTCATATGGTAAGAGAAGAATCAGAACAAAAGGGGGGGAAACACAAAATGAAGAAACAAAAAAGGTGAAAATAGTATGTTTCTATCTGTATTCAGACTCTACAATTCTTTTACTGGATGTGGAGAGTTTTCCATCATGAGTCTTTTGGCATTGTCTTGAATCATTGTATTGATGAGAAGAGCTAAGTCTATTAGTTGATTATTTGATCATCCCACAATGTTGCTGTTACTGTGTACAATGTTCTCTTGGTTCTTCACAATTCACTCATCACCAGTCCACTTAAGTCTTTCCAGGTTTTTCTGAAATCTGCCTGCTCATCATTTCTTACAGCACAATAGTATTCCATTACTTTCATATATCACAGGTTGTCCAGCCATTCCCCAATTAATGGGCACCAATTCAATTTCCAATTCTTTGCTACCACCAAAGGAGCAGCTATATATATTTTTCCATATGGGTCCTTTTTTACTTTTTATGATCTCTTTGACATATAGATGTAATAGTGGTATTGCTGGGTCAAAGGATATGCACAGTTTTATAACCTTTGGGGCATAGTTCCAACTTATTTTCCAGAATGGTTGAATCAGTTCACAACTCCACCAAAAATGCATTGGTGTTTAATTTTTCCCACATCTTCTCTAACATTATCATTTTCCTTTTTGTTTTTTTGTGAAATTAGTCAGTTGGATAGGTGTGAGTTGGTGCCTCACAGTAGTTTTAATTTGCATTTCTTGAATCAGTAGTGATTGAGAACCATTTTTTTCATATAGTTATAGATAGCTTTAATTTCTTCATCTGAAAACTGTCTATTCTCTCTCTCTCTCACACACACACATATATGTATGTATAAATAAAAAATGAGGTCTTTATCAGAAACAAAGGCTATAAAAATGCCCCCCTTTCTACTTTCCTTCTAAACTTGGCTGCATTGATTTTGTTTGTACAAAAAAAATTTTAATATAATGAAATCAAAATGATCTATTTTGTATTTCATACTGTTTTCTATCTCATCTTTGGTTTTAAATTGTTCTTCTCTCCATAGATTTGACAGGTAAACTATTCCTTCCTTTTCTAATTTGCCCATGTTATCACCCTTTGTGTCTAAATCATATACCCATTTTGACTTCACTTTGGTATATGGTGTAAAGTATTGGTCTATGCCTAATTTCTGCCATACTATTTTACAGTTTTTCCAGCAATTTTTTTTCAAATGGTGAGTTCTTATCCCAGACCCTGGAATCTTGGGTTTATCAATCAGTAGATTGCTATATTGATGTATTTCTGTGTTTTGTGTGCATAAACTATTCCATTGACCCACCATTCTATTTCTTAAGCAATATCAAATAGTTTTATGGTTGCTACTTTATAATATAGTTTTAGATCTGGTAGAGCTAGGCCATCTTCCTTTAATTTTTTTCATTAATTCCCTTGATATTTTTGACCTTTAAGACTGGCATAATTTACATTATGATGTAAAACCTTTGGACAGTGTCAAGAGAAAAGTGCTATAGTCATAAATAGACTCTTGTCTAGCTGTGGGACCTTAGACAAATCACTTCACCTCAGTGGTCCCTTGATCTATATAAAAAAGGAGTTGGCTAGATGATTAATAAATTCATTTGCAGACATAAGACTGTGGCTTTATGGTTCTGCTCATCTCACTCATCATCAGTTCATGGGAGTCCTTCCAGGTTTCTCTGCAGTTCTCCTGCTCATTGTTTCTCGCAGCACAATAGAATTCCATTACATTCACATACCACAACTTGTTCAGCCATTCCCCAATTGATGGGCAACCCCTCAATATCCAATTCCTTGCTACCACAAAAAGAGCAGCTATAAATATTTTTGAACATGTAGGTCCTTTTCCCTTTTCTATGATCTCCTTGGGAAAAAGACTCAAAAGTGGTATTGCTGGGTCAAAGGGTATGCACAGCTTTATAGTCCTTTGGGCATAATTCCAAATTGCTCTCCAGAATGGTTGGATCAGTTCACAGCTCCACCAACAATGCATTAGTGTTCCAATTTTCCCACAGCTTCTCCAACATTTATTATTTTCCTTTTTTGTCATATTAGGCAATCTGATAGGTGTCAGGTGGTACCTCAGAGTTGTTTTAATTTGCATTTCTCTAATCAATAGTGACTTAGAGATTTTTTCACATGGGAATAGATAGCTTTGATTTCTTCATCAGAAAACTGCCTGTTCATATCCTTTGACTGTTTCTCAATTGGGGAATGACTTGGATTCTTATAAATTTGATTTAGTTCCCTACATATTTTAGAAATGAGGCCTTTATCAGAAGCACTTCACCATAAAAATTGTTTCCCAGCATTCTGCATCCCTCCTAATTTTGGATGCATTGTTTCTGTTTGTACATTACATTATACACATTATCATCAACATTATGTGTTGATAAACTGTGATAGACTGGATTCTTCTCATCAGTACAATGGTACAAGAAAGTTCTAAGGGACTAATGATGGAAAAGGCTCTCCAAATCCAGAAAAAGAAAAAGAACTGTGGAATATGGATGCTGATTGAACCATACTATTTCTTTTGGTTTTGGTGCTATTGTTTTTCTATTTTGAGGATTTTCCTTATTGCTCTGATTCTTCTCTTATAGCATGACTGATGCAGAGATATGTTTAATGTTGTTATGTGTGTGTGTATATATATATATACATATATATATATATATATACACACACACATATATATAAAACCTATATCAGATTGCCTGCTGTCTGGGGTGGGAAGGAGGGGAGGGAGGGAGAAAAATTGGAAATTGGAAATCTTATGTAAAAATATGCTGAAAGCTATCTTTACATGTAACTGGAAAATAATAAAATACTTTTATTTTTTAAAAAAGGCTGTGGCTTTCTTGAATTCAGCAATGATATTGATAAAGATATTGATAAAATGACATTGTAATTGTAATCACAGTTATATACTTTAATAACTTCAAACACACTGATGTAGATACTACATCCACTGAAAGATAGACTTTATTAGTCCTGTGGCAAAAAACAACAAAAATAAATAGGGAAATAAAAAGTAACTTAGTGAGCCCCTTCTTGTGATGAGTTTCTTTCCACTTTGCTAGGGTCATCATTAGAAGACAGATGTTAGTCTTTTGCTCAGTCCATATTCAAAATCTTCCTACTTTTGTAGGGCCTACAATGCATGCACACTATTTGTAATGTATTTAAGACCTAAAGATCTCTACCAGAATGAAACATAATTGAGGTAATACTTTACTTTAGAAGGATTTCATAACTGGGAATTATTCTCGAATTATATAGTAATAGTAAAGTTAATCATGGACAGGTTTTCTTATTGGTACTTGTCATGTTGGGGGAGGGTATATGTGACTGTGTTTTCTTTAGTTCCTGAAAGTTATTATGAAGCCTTCTTGTACTGCCTTTCAATATTCTTCTGCTTACTGTACTGATTCCTCTTCCCTCAGTTCCCATTATTCTTTTTTTTTTTTTTTTTTTTTTTTTGCGGGGCAATGGAGGTTAACTGACTTGCCCAGGGTCACACAGCTAGTAAGTATCAAGTGTCTGAGGCCGGATTTGACCTCAGGTACTCCTGAATCCAGGGCCGGTGCTTTATCCACTTGCCACCTAGCTTCCCCCTCCCATTATTCTTAATACTATGAGAACCTATACGCATTTAAATATTTAATGCCAATGAATATTTTTTGAAAATTTCATCTTTTACTTATCTTATTCCTATATTATTCTGTGTGCTTTGGATAGTGAAATAACAGGATCATAGATTTAGAGCTGGAATGGACCTTGGAAATCATATAGTCAAATTCTCTTATTTTGTAGTTGTCATAACAGAAGACTGCTCTTTCCATGTCAGACAGGTGGTAGGTGTCAGACCTATCATTTTAACCCTGTAACTCTGACCGTAAAGCAAATACTCTTTCAATGGAAACATGCTGTTTGTCATGTTCAGAAATAAGACCTAGTATCCATCTATCTCCTTGGAAGGAAATCTATGACAAATCTGGAGAGCACTCTAAAAAAAGAAAAGAAATAACCTTGCCAAGAAAGAGGTTCACACATATAATGAAAGGTATATTTTTTCCAATAGAAATGTATGGTTGTAAAAGTTGAACTATAAGGAAATCTGAGTGTTTCATAATTGATGCTTTTGAATTGTGGTGCCAGAAAAGACTTTTGTGAGTTCTTTGAACAGCAAGGAAATCAAATCAATCAATACTTAAAGAAATTAACTCTGACTCTTCATCAGAAGGACAAATACTGAAGCTGAAGCTTAAATACTTTGGTCACATAATGAGAAGTCAGAATTCATTAGAAAACTAATGCTGGGAAAGATAGAAGGCAAAAGGAAAAGGAGACGGCAGAGGATGGGATGAATAGATAATATCATGGAAAGAATGAACATAAACTTTAAAAGATTTCTAGAGCTAGTGGAGGATAGAAGAACCTGGCAAGAGATGGTCAACATGGTCACAAAAAATAGGACATGATTGAACAGCAAGAAAACCCATCTATCATACTGTTTTCCTCCTCTCTTCCCCTCCCTTCTCTCTTTTCGTTTCTTTTACCTTGAAGAATTTTATCCCAATTAGTACTCTTAAAATTTTCTAACAGCACACTTTATTCCTTAGGATAAACTTGTAATACAGACTAGTTACAGTATCCCTTCCTTATTGATGAGGGAAAAAATCAAAACAAGTTTACCTAACTTAGGAAGAACTCACAGTGTAGTATAAAAAATTCTGGGTTCAGGAATCTACTTTCAGCTCTTTCATGAATTTGCTGTAGAATATGGGCAATTCACATTGAAGACAATTTGAGAACTTTGGTTTCCTCATCTAAAAATAATAAAGAATGATTTTTTAAGGTCTTACAAAAGTCTAATAATCTAATAAGAAGGAATGTTTAGTCAAAAGAACCTCAGGTTTATGTTCTAACTATATGACTCCAAGTGATTTATGACCTCTCTGGACCTGTTTTCTCATCAATAAAATGAGAGGGTTAGATTTGTTTACTTCTGAGGCCCTGTCCTTGTCTAAGTATATGATCTTGTGATCTATGACTCTGGTAAATAAGGATTATTTTTTATATTGTTATGGACATCTAACTATTTCTATATGTAGTAGACTAAAAGATCTATGAGTTAGACTCTTATTTGAACCTTCTATTTATGTCAGTACATAGCAAATCTCTATGCAGAGCAAGTGCTTAATTAAATGTTTTAAGAAGGCAGGATCCAAGATCTCTTCTAATAGCTGGTGAGGGAGAACCCCAGTATTAGTCTAAGAGGTAAACTTCTAATAATTTTTAAAAAATTCAGCTAATGCACACAGATTGGTGAGAAATATTACTGTTGAATGAAAAATGATTTGCTGTATTAGTTTATTAAATTAATTATTTAGTTTATTATTAAATTATTTATGAAAATCAAGCAAGTCATTGACTTCCTCCCATACCCATATTGTCCAATTAATCTCACTGGTAGTGTCCCAACAAATACATAGCAAGACAACACTATATGAAAGATACTTTCTATATAATCTTCCTTTTAGCAGAAAACAAAACAAATGTTTTTTTAATAGTGAAAAAGAATCAGGACACTGGGTTTAAATTGCAGCTTTTCTACTTGTTATCTATTGCGGAAATGTATTTTGATTTGGGGACCCTATCTTTAGGCTGAGATTAGGAAGCCTTAGGCCTTCAGGGTCTCTTCTGTGTGGGAGGTGCTGGTGCCCCTCCTCCTCTGCTTCAGCTGAGCCAAAAAGTCCCATGTGTTGTACAAGAATCCAGGTAAGACAGCTGGGGGAGGGAGCCTCAACTCCCTCCACCCTGAGAAGATCTATCCAAGAGATCCTAGGCTCGTCCAGACTGGGCTCTGGCATAGCCTTTGTGGAGGTCCCAGGTGCTCAGCAGGGGCATGGGCCCCTGGAGCCCTGGGTATGGTACACATGGGAGGCTCGAGTGCGACACCCCACCCCTAACCGCAGCCCTGGCTGGCAGAATAGCTTGGTGTGTATGGAGGTGCAAAAAGTCCCAAGATTTGAGTGGAGAGAAGTAAGATACATATAGACCTGGGAGTTAGATGGCAAGAGAAGCAGGACAAGATTGAGGGGGGCTGACGAGATTAAGAGAGCAGAAAGGCTGGAACACCAGGAGACAGGGAAGGAGAAAAAGCTAAGAGCAAGAAGGGACGGAGGCCAAAGGACAAGATTAGGGGGACTGACAAGATTAGAGGAACAGAGGGGAGGTAGAAGGACAAGATTAAGCGGGGTGGGGGGGGAGCAAAGGCAGCAGAGGGCAGACTGATGGAGCAGACAGACAGACAGACAGAACAGGAGGCAGCAGAGAGCAAAGAAGCAGTTAGCACAGGGTACAGGTTGGAGAAAATGAAGATTAAGAGAACAGAAGGACACTGGAGCACTAGGAGAACAGAAGGAGAGGCAGGTGAGAGAGAAACACAGGGGTTCAGCAGTGGCAGTAAGCAGAGGAAAGTTAGAAGCAGGGGGATAGACAAAATGAAAGGGGTTTGGAATTAGAATAAAGGACCTGAGTAGTGAAAGTGGAACATACCCTAAGGCAAGAGGCAGCAATGGCCCTTATTGTATTAAAAAAGTTCCAGGCCCAGCAGGTGGAAAGAGATGCCCAGAATGTAGTCAGTTTGTACATTTTATTTCCCTGTATTCTTAATTTTAAATAGTATCTCATAAATAAACTCTGCTTTGATTATTTAGCTAAGAGGCTTCTTAATCATTTGCTTATCAATTTGGGAGTGGAGCAGTGTGGTGGAACTTTATAAATGGCCCATATTAAATTAATAGTAGTCAGATAGTCAGTTAGTCAACAGTCCCAGATTAAGTACCCCAGTTGGATTAGGCCCCCCAAATTAGGAAAGTTAGCTAAAAGATTTTACATTTGAATGGTGACCACGAAGGGACTTACGGCCCAGTTATAATTTTTCTAAACTTATAATTTTTCATGTAAGTCCAATTATATATTTTTTCAAATTATATTAAATTATTAATAATTAATGTGTTTACACTATGTAATGTAACCTTAAGGGAAGGGTATTCAAGAGCAGCTCAAATTGGCTAAGAAGACCCAATTGTTCAATTTTCAGAGTGAGTATATTTCAAAAATTGGCAAATACTATAAATTAGGGCTTGATTTATGTTTTTGACTATCTAGAAAATAATAATTGAGAAGATGCTAACCATGAAGATTAAAATTAAATGTGTGTTATATATTTTCCCCTCCTTGTCCCTTAGATAGCTAGTGGTTGAATATTTACCAGTACACTGTTGCCTTAAGAAAAACTCACAGACACATCTGGGCCTCAGTTTCCTCAAACATTAAAATAGTTGTGCTGGATATAATTACTTTAAATTTTAGCTCTAGTTAGTATGATATATCCTTAACTTAACTGATAATCCTGCTGTTCATTTAATGCATTCTTTTGATGTTTCTTATTTGATTATACATGAAACCTGATTAGTTATAGATTAGAAACTCTTTGAAGCCAAATAACTTCTCTGTGAAATGCTTGGCTCATAATCAGATGCAAAGAGGCTTATTCTTATTATCTTTTCCTTTAATTTTATGACAGCCTCTACTGCTCCAGGCACGGATTTTATTATTTCTGTAAGATATAAGCATACCCATCTTTTCTCCTTGTTTTTTATACAGGTTAAAAGTTTGTAGAATAACTAGATTTTTCCCTATTGGTCCAAGGATATGTGCTCTCCTGTCTTTAAAATAAATCATTTCTGTGGGATCACATTTTGAACAGGCAAATGTTTGGGATGATGTGTGTAAAAGGGTGAGGGTTTATAAAAGCTTGAAGACCTCAAAGAATATTTCAAAGAATGCAGAGTATAGGCAGAAATGAATTTAATCATAGGACAGGCTTGATTAGAGATTATTGAGAGACTGGTAGGGAAATGGCATGAAAAAAATGACTTGCAGTGGACTTCTTATATAGTCTTTAAATTTGGAAACATGAATATTCTATGAGAATCATAAATTTTTGGATTTGTTCCCAGGGAGAATGCATTATAGTATTCAAAAATTGCCCTAAGGTAGTGCTTCTGAGAGCCATTACTAATGTGACTTCATTATTAGCTTACTAATAATGTCATAATTCATGAGTCTGATGCATGGGAGAATCTGTGAATTTTGGATTTGGGTTGTTTACTAGTGAGTGCTGTGATTTTTAAAACATATCTCAAAGCAAGGGAAATAAAGATATTAAAATGAAGTCTTTTACTTTTCAGATTTCTAGCAAGGTAACTGTGATCAGAAACAAATGAATGCAACTTCCAATGGGGGTAGGAATGGAATGAACCAAAAAAATATATAAAAACTCAATAATAGAGCCCAGTGTTCCCCTCTTCACAATATTAAAAACTGTAAAGCACATAAGAAATTAAGAGGAACAGATGGTCATTAAGTCTACATTTTGACTAGCTAAAGTCTACATTTTGACCAGATAAAGCAGATATCCTTTATGGCATGGTTAAGCATTTCATTAACATAGAATACATTCTTTAAATGACAAAGGAAAACATTCCACTATGTTGTGGCTAATAAAAGGAGACTGTTCTTAACATAGGACAAAAAGTAAAAGGAACCATTTGAATGAGTTGACATAGGGCCTAAAACAGAGTATCATATAATCTCAGAGTAGAAAGGGATTTCATAAAATTAATCCACTTAACTCCACGAAAAATAGGTTTCTCTATTTTCTTCAATCTTCCTTTTCCATGTTGCTCCTCTCTATTTAAAGTCTAAATTATCTATGCTTTAATTTAGTCAATTATTCTACCCAAAACTGAAAATAAAATTCTAGATGTCATTACAGTAGTAGAGAGGACAATGAGAAAATTATGTCCTTTGCTTTGGATGATGTAGCAGTTAAGTGTATGATTCTGTCAATACTTTATCAAGTGCATCACGCTTCATGGGATGTTAAAAATTAGATTGACAACTAAAAATGTCATCATCTTTTATTTTTATTTTTTTATTTTAACTGTTGCCACGTCAGATATTTTCCATGGGATACTTATGCAACAGAATATTTTAATCTAAATGTTGGACCTTATGCATATACTTCTATATTTTCATAGCTCTGCAATCTGATCTCGGCTAACATTCCTACCAATATAGATTACAACACATCCATCTAGTCTCCTCTGAGTCTGATTTTTGTCCATGTTTTCCAATAATTCCAATATCCCTCCCAATGGATGGAAGGTTTTTCATTTTGTCCTTTAATATATTGTCTATTGGTGCAACATTCAGTATGTTCATCTTTTAAAACTCATTCTTTCTAGATAACCAGTTTGCCTCTTCTTCTGGTGAAAACATTCTGATTATATATTTTTGTAGCATATCTCATGTGCAATGTTTTTCTTAGTAATTCACTACAATCTACTTACACCTATTGTATGTCTTTCATCTATCCTTTGGGTTACTTGCAAATATTGTTCTTTAATCACTTTTTTTCATGGTTTGTAACCATACTACATCAACCAGATGGATATCTTCAGTAGAGAAAACTGTGGGTTGAAGGAATTATGCAATAATCAAAATTAAATCTCTCCTTTTCTCATCTTCCATTAAAATTTTAGTACAACTCCACATTGCTAAGATATATACATAACACCCACACCCACACATACTCCCCACACAAGTGAGCATTTTCATGCAATACTGATGAACACATTTAGTGAAATCTTGCATCATTCCTTTTTTTCCAAGTAAATTCCTACTTTTTCTTCATTAACTCCCCATGTTGTAGCAATCCTACCCCTTTAGGAGATCAGCTGTAAAAAAGAAGAAAATTATTAATTACCCAATTGTATCCCAGTAGTTGCAAGAGAAGATGTAGTAAAAATGCACTTAGATACCAGTGGAGGGAGAATAAATTTCTGAAATAATACCTAAAATGTCTAGAATATTAGGCCACTGACACCCCTGATCTACAGAAAACAGAAGTTCCTGATATTTTACTTGACTGACCAAATATCTAAGGTATTAGTCCATAATAAGTCATATAATTAGACTTTCTTTGTTCCCTGTTAGGATCATAGGATTCTTGATATGATTCAACTCAGAATGATGTCAGGAAGATAGACTTTCTTTTTGAAATCTACCTGGTCATTCATCACCAGGGCCAGGTAGGCAATCTGTCCAGACCAGCAATAAAGCATAAATCTTGGCTAGGAAAGATAATTGGAAATAATAAATATATTATTGAGGAGCCCTCTGAAAAGCTAAGGGTGGGTGAGATGATACACAAAATTCTTTTAAGCACTTTCATGTAGAAGTGAAATTGACTAGAAATGTGGTGTGTGACTTTAAACATCAGTGGGTTGGGCAGCTAGGTGGCACACTAGATAAAGCACTGGCCCTGGATTCAGGAGGACCAGAGTTCAAATCCGGCCTCAAACACTTGACACTTACTAGCGGTGTGACCCTGGGCAAACCACTTAACCCTCATTGCCCCACCAAAAAAAAAAAGAAAAAGAAAAAGAAAAAAGAAGTCAATGGGTAGAAGTTGCAAGGAGTCAGTTACCTTTCTTGTGCTCTAAATCATTGGTTTTCTATTAGAATGCTCAAAGGAAATACCACTGACTTTGTGACCCATAAGTTGGTGTACTAAATACCATAAATGGAAGGACCCTTATGGTTCTTCTGTAGCAAAAAGTGTCATTGTTGCATCTGTTGCAGAGTCTTGTTAGCCTAACACCTATCCCACCATCCCACCTAATTTAACAGCAGTCAAGCTGAGAGCCAACCATAATGTAATAGACAATTCTTCAGGCCTTATGGCTGCAGTGCCAGTTTTTTGTTCTTAACTTACTAGAGGACAGGGACTGGGTTTGCTCAATTTGATATGTGTATAGACCTGAATTTTCGACCATACGTAAATGCTGTGTTTAGTACATGCTTGTCAATAAGGCTGATGACAGTTTGGTTTAATAAAAAAGTCTTAAAACAACAAACAGAAGAAATTGGGTTCAGTATCACACGATGGAAAGTTATTTTTTTTTTGCTTCTAATGAAGATTAATGTAATCAGAAATGTGTAAAAGCCTGATATAGATATATAATCTATAAATATCATGGATTTTACCCAATTCATGAAAAATGCATGTTGCATGGCATGAAAAGGAATATTTTACATTGCACATATAAGCCCCAGTCAAATTAACAACATAAAAGAAGCCCTAGTAAGGATAGCAACAACAACAACAAAAAGTAATACCTACTTAATATGTGCAGAGGGATATTCTAGGCACTGGAAAATACATAATTTAAATAAGATTCCTTCTCTCCTCTCACAGTGCCATTTGCCTGTAATTATATGAAAACTTAAACACTATCACTTGACATGAGTTTCAATTGCCAATCTTTCAAATGATGACTTGAAACCAGATGATCTCAAAAATCCTTCCAAGTTCTGAGTACCTGTGAAATCATATTATGTTGGCATTGTGACATGAAAAAGACACAAAGAAATAACTTTTACCTCAGATCACAATAACATAACAGATTTGTAACTGGTCAGGGCTATTGTTTCAGCTTTATGTTCCATCAATAGTGTATCTGAAGTATTGGATAAAATAGGGCAAAGTGTCATTGCACAAGTCCCATGTAGGGATTGAGGATAGCAAAGCAATACAAAGAAAATTCAGCATCCCTTGAACCCCCTTTGCCTTGGCTTCCCTGACAAGTATTACCATGTAAGCCTCTATGCAGAGAAAAGAGGATAACATGTCAATCCCTTTCAGCACAACTCTGGCATATCTTCTAAAACTGTGCTTCGTACAAAACAAATCTTGCCATTTCAAAATATAGGAGTTCTTTTATAAGAACTTGCATCTCCAAACAGGACTTTCCCATGGTTTCTCTGAAAGCTACTGCCTATACCATTAATGACAACCCAAATCTGGAAATATTAACTAATTTATTTAGGCCATAGCTGAGGTCACTATAAACAAAAGTGATTTGATAAGTTGAATTTCATGGTGCTTTAACTTTTCCTAATTGCTTTACACACATGCTATAATTTGATCCTTGCAAAACATTGTGAGGTAAAGAAGTGCAATAAGTGTCTCCATTTTATGGATGAAAAAACAAACTCAGGAAAATTTAGTTGACTTGTCCAGGTTATAAGAATTGGTATATTTTCTTAGATGGAATTTGAATCCAAATCTTTATGATTCTAAATCCAGAATTAGGGAAATAGACAAATGGATGGATGGATGGGTGGACACACAGAGGGACGGATAGATGGACAGACAGATAGATATTTCAAGTACTCTATAAAGAAAAAATGGCATTATCATACCCCTACCCCAAAAATAACTTAAGAATAAAAGATAAGGCAGTGTATGGAAATGCAAAATACAAAGCACAAAGATGGTTGCAGGGATAGATAGACTTCACTTCTAGCTGGAAGGATAAAGGGGGAAGGTTGTGTTTGTCCTGGAAAGGAAATGTGGTTCACCAAAAAGCATGCAAGATTTGGAGTGAGAAATCTTGGATTCAAATTTCAACTGCTACTTACTATTGAAAATTGGGAAAATCATTTAACCTTTCTGGGTCTTAGTTCTTCATTCATACAATTAAGTTTCAACTACTTGATGTAGGAATTTCTTTTCTATTCTAAATTTCTGATCACAACATCCTATGACTTGTATTAGTTGGTTGTTTTGGCCACTTTTCCTCCTTTCAATGCTATTCAGATTTAACTTTTTAAAAAATTCTTCTTAATTCCATCCTTTGTGTCCCCTATAGTCCCTCCTTGTTATCTAATTTCCCAGAGAGGAAAAAAGATTAGTTTGACTAGTTTTCTCATACATCATACATAAAGAAGATTAAGGCTATTGGATGAAATTAAATTATTAAGTAATCGATAAACATTTATTAATTGCCTACTCTTTTCTGACATGGTGCTTTATTGTTGTTGTTGTTGTTGTTGAATCATTTCCGTCATGTCTATTCTTTGTGACCTCATATGGGGATTTCTGGCAAAGATCTCAAGTGGTTTTCTATTTCCTTCTCCAGCTCATTTTACAGATGAGGAAACTGAGGTAAACAGTACTTAAGAGACTTGCCCTGTGTCTGAGACCAGATTTGAATTTAGGAAGATGAGTCATTGTGATATCAGGCTGGCCTTCTATCCACTTGCTACCTGGCTACCCATGATGCTAGGTGCTTTATAATATATGTTTTTTAAGGTCATGTTAAAAATTTATGTTAACTGAAGTATTCTCGTATTGCTAATATATTTAAGCTTTGATTACATATGATTCTTCAACCAATTTACATCCAGGTGTTGTTTTTCAGTCATTTCAATCATGTGTGAGTCTTTGTGACCCCAATTTGAGATATTCTTGGCAACAATACTGCAGTGGTTTGCCATTTCCTTCCCCAGTGCATTTTGCATATTAGGAAACTAAGGCAAAGTTAAGTGACTTGCCCAGGGTCACACAGATAGAAAGTGTTTGAAACCTGTGATATTTAAAATCTAAACGTGTGTTCCCCTTAAATTAGAAGCTTTAGCACCAGTCTTTGGGCATTAAGCATTTATTAAAGGATACCAGGTATTAGTAAAAAGGAAAATACCTAGAGTTCAGAAAGTTAAGAAAAGGTCTATCTAGCCTAAAGTTCCCACCTGGTCTGGTTCTTCCTCAAGTCCTACAACCACAGACTGCTGCAGCAAACTGAGTGTGGAAGCTTTTTATAAATCCAGAGCAGAGGCAGTCTTTATACACTGCTTCAAGCTGACTGGTTAGCATCATCCAACTCCATTGGTTCACTGGACTTGAAGGTAGTCTCATGTTGAGTTCAAAGTCCTTAGCTTCTGGGAACAATACCTTCTTAAGGGCCCACCAGGTGTGGTTACAATCTAATTAACTTTAAGTAGACTAATCAGCAAAGTCAATCATTCTCACTTAATTCAATTGGTTTAGATTAATCTCCAGGTAGGGCTATTGAGACTGCAAAACCCCATTAATTTCTCACAGACCAGACATGAACCCAGGGAAATCAGTCTTCCTGACTCTAAGCCTGGCAATCTATCTACTACACTACCTAGCTACCCAGTTTACATCCTACCTCTTCCTAACCTTTTCTACTTATGGAAAACAAACAAAAGTTGTGATTCTTCCTCTCTGAACTTCTTTAAAATTAGAGTTTTGTATTACACAAATTTGTATTTTATCGTATACTATGTTTTTATTTTTATGTGTAAAGCTTATCTTTTTATCATCCTAGTCACGTTATATAAGTTCTGAAAGCTGGAATTTTTATCATTTCTAGTTATAGTCTACCACCACCTTTACTTTACCAAGTATATATATGGAAGTTACCACAGAATTCTTATCATGTAACCTGTAGTAAGATAAAAACATCCTTTATATCATTAAGAGTGGAAGTGATCATCCATCTTTGGCTATAAGAAATTCATTTAGAGGATTACTACTGACTCACTCAGTACACATAACTTTTGGACAGCTCTACTTATTAAGAAGGTTTTCATTTTTCCTCACATCAAGCCTAAATATGTTTCTTTGTGACTTCTGTTTATTACTTCTAGTGGTTCTTTCTTGTCTTTTTCTGTTTGTTTGTTTGTTTTCTTTTCTTTTTTGCCGGGCAATGAGGGTTAAGGGACTTGCCCAGGGCCATACAGCTATTAAGTGTCAAGTGTCTGAGGCTGGATTTGAATTCAGGTCCTCCTGAATCTAGGGCCAGTGCTTTATCAACTGCACCACCTAGCTGCCCCCGACAGTCATATTCTTAATGTCACACATTTAGGGCTTCAGGGCAATCTAGAGTAATTGATGGCAACCACCTTCTCTTTCTCCCATCCAACTCATAGATGAAGGAGCCAAGACCCAGAGATTTGAATATTCTCTAGTATTAAATTGTGGTGGACCTTAATATCTGGAGACAATCCTGAATGGAAGGAAGGAATAAAATGTAGCCATCCTTTCTAATTATCCACTAAGAAAGATTAAAATAATCCAAGTAATATTTAACACTTTTCCCTTGAAAAAAATTAGAGAAATTCAAGATAGTAGTGTTACAATAGAAAATTGAATTATTGGGTATTTGGGGCCCATCATGTTCTAAATGACCTTCCTTTCTCAGATCACCTCCATAAAAGTTAAAACTGCATAGTGAATTTGGTGATTTTCACCTTGAGTCTAGGTCTTTTTTTTTTTTTTTCTACCAGAGGTTAGTAGCCTTTTGCTTCTGGGAAATGGATTATATACTGTTTGATTTACCATTAATTTAGCCCAAGAGAGCTCAATAAATATTTAACACATAGTTTCTACAGGAGCCCTCTTTACTCATTTTGGTAATTAAACATGACTATAACTGAAGTCCAGTAAAATCAAGTGACTTATAGGAGGCTACAATTTATTTGAATAACCCTTCCAAAGTTAGATTTTAGCTCTTTGCTTAAACCAATTGCCTCCATATCCAATGTCCACTATCTTTTGTTATAGCTAACCACAATTCCAAATTATTTGTTGCACTTTTCAAGTCCTAGTTATAAATTACATAGACTTCTAGTTTATAGTAGCAGGGTTGGGGCAGGGGGTCTTTTATTAGAAGAAAATTAAAGAGAACTTTATTTCCACCTAAAATGCAAGTGAGACCATATTTTGGTCTTTTAAAATCAGTTTACAGGAATTTGATATTTTAAACAATAAGATAACTAATGGAAAAGAGAGATGCATAATAATCCAGAAATAATCATCATAAAGATTATATATACATATATATACACACATACAAATATACATATGTATATATTCATTGTGTATATGCATTGTATCATTACTTAGTATATGTATGTGTGCATGCACATGCATACACATATACATGTGTGCCTATATGTACATGTGTAAGTTTGTATGCATATGTATATAAGCATGTTTATATTATATGCATATATATTTATGTATGCATAAAAGTGTATATAAGCATGTATATGTTTATATGTGTATATCGGGGGAGATCTTTTTATTTTTTGCTGCCAGTCAAGTAATAAATCTCATACCTTCCAAAATGTTTATAAAAATAATTGTAGCCAAATAAATTAATAAATAAAAGCAGTACTTCTTTGCCTTTTACAAAGTAAGGAAATGCTAATTCTAAAATTTCTCCATCCATTTTTTAGTAAATACAAAGTAATTTGACTAGAATTAAGTTTGAAATAACTTTGAAATGACTTCAGGAGAAATATTCTGAATAACAATCAAATGTAAGACTCAGTGACTTTCAATACATAAACAAATATCAACTCCTTATTTACCATGATTTTGAACATTTAAAAAAATTCTTCTCTTGGGGGATGAGGTGTGGGTTTGATTATTTTTCAAAATTTATCCTTACTTTCAAATGAAAATTTAGAATAAGATGAATATTTAAAGTACTTTGATAATTTAATAGTAGCTGATCAGAAAATATAGAGTAGAAGTATAATCATATTTTATTGCAGCTAGTATTTATATTCTAAAACATGAGCTAAAGCATCATAACAAAAATTAAAATCCTAAATAGAGGTTAACAGATTTAGAGATAAACATTCTAAAAGAACACACATCCAAATATCTTTAAAATAAAAGATGAAGCAAGAATCTGAAAAGAATCTTGTCCCAACATTAATCTAATAAAATCAATATGAGTCCATTTTTAAAAGTTAAAATGTTTCTACATGTCTTTTATTATTGCTTTCATTCCAATAGAGTTCTTCTTCACTTTAAAGTTGTATTACCATAATAAATCATTAGCTTTTTTTCTTTTATCTACATCCCTCCAAATCATACTGCATATTTGTGTCATATTAAATTTCTCAATTTTTCCCATTTTCTTGTAATTTCTTTTGTTAATGTTAACAGTTCAAAATTGCTAGAGTAGACTTTCTGTGGGAAAGAATTTCCAGGGTCTCAGAAACTCTGCCAAGATGGAGGAGAGAAGCCATTGAGTTCCCTGAGCTCTCCTTCTGTTCCCTCAAAAAGAACATTAAATCAAGCCTCCTGATGAAACTACAGAACCTGCAAAGAGACAGAGAGACACAGTCTTCCAATGAAAGATAATTTAGAAGACTTCAGGAAAGATCAGTCTCACTCAGGCAAAAGGGAGGCACAATGCACCACAGCACAATGTGGAGGGGGTCAGGCCAAGTCAGCAGGAAGCTGTGGGCCACAGCCAAGCAACTGAGGTCCTTGGATCCTGGTTGAACAAGTTGGTGGCATAGCAGGACAGTGGCAAAACATACCTGCACCATCAGAGAGGGCAGGTTGCCAGCTCTAGGACCACACACAGGACAGGCATGACCAGACCTACCAATCCCCACGTGCACTTCCAGCAAGCCTAGGGCAGTGAGAAATCCACAAGCAATAGAGGCCTCAGTGTAGAAAGCCAGTGACACAGCCCCTATACCCCAGCACAAGAAGCTTGACACAGGAATCCTGGTACCCCCAGAGCAGACCTTAATTTAAAAAATATTAATAATAAGCTGCAATATGAGTAAGAAACAAAAAAGAGTTCTTACCATTGAGAGCTTCTGTATCAACAGGGAAGAGGCAAACACAAACTCAGATGAGGACAATACTCTCAAATTGCCAACATGTGACGCCTCAAGAGGGAAGATGAATTAGTCTCAAGAACAAAAAGTCTTCTTGGAAGAACTCACAAAGGATTTTAAAAATCAATTGAGGGGCAGCTAAATGGCGCAGTAGATAGAGCACTGGCCCTGGAGTCCGGAGTACCTGAGTTCAAATCCGGCCTCAGACACTTAACACTTTCTATCTGTGTGACCCTGGGCAAGTCACTTAACCCCAATTGCCTCACTAAAAAAAAATCAATTGAGAGGTAGAAGAAAAAATGGGAAGAAAACTCAAAAAGGATTTTCAAAGTCAATTGAGAAAGGTAGAAGAAAAAATGGGGAGAGATGAAAGCAACACAAGAAAATTATGAAAAAAGAATCAGCAGCTTGGAAAAGGAAGAACAAAGGTTGACTGAAGAAAGCAATTCATTAAGAAAAATATATTTTTATTTCAATATAAATTCCTTTGTAATCTGTTTTGCTTTATTTTATGAATTTAAAAATTATTCTGAGAAAGGTTTCAAAAGCTTCATTCAACTAACTAATGAGGTCATGACACAAAAATATAAAAAACCTCTGGCCAGTCTAAGCTATACTCTTTAGCTTTATAGTTATCTTTCTCTATAATTTGACACAATATCATCTTTCCAACTTTATCTTTCTAAGTATTCCACAAGATGAAACTGCTTCAGTAAGTAAGTTGGATTTGAAGTCAGGAGACTTGGATTCAAGTACTGGTTCTGACACTATGGGATAATGATTTAATAAATTTCCTTCTAAGCTTCAATTCATTAATTAAAAAAAAACATGGAAAGTAATATACTACTTACCTGACTGGATAATTGTGAAAATAATATTTTTATAATTTTATTTTAAAGCAACATATAAATGTGAATGGTAATTATGAGCTTCCTCAAGTCCCGTCATTCCTCAATGTTATAATCATTGTCAATACTTTGCCTTTAAAAAGTAATAAGTTCTGGGTCAGCTAGGTGGCACAGTGGATAAAGCACAAGCCCTGGATTCAGTAGGACGTGAGTTCAAACCTAGACTCAGGCACTTGACACTTACAAGTGTGATGTATAAAATCTAATGTGTCCTTACCTGCCCTGCCCCAGTTTTTTTTTTTTTTTTGGGGGGGGGACTAGCTAAAATTTACTGATAAATTCAGCAACAGTTTAGGCTTTTAAGCATTTATTAAAGTATATTAGGGGTTAGCAGAGAGAGAAAGAGAAAGCCACCTTCACCTAGCTATCCAAGAGATAACACATGAAGTTCTGAAATTTAGAAAACCTGGCTACCTTCCTTCTTCTAATGCCACCATGAGCTTCTTCCCAAACCAAAAAAACAAGTCTCAGCCCATTCTCCTGGAAGGCCCCTGTGAAACAGGAAGCAGGGAAGTCCCCACATACAGCTGCAAGCTAATTGGCTGGTCCATTGATTGACATGACTTACAGGAAGTTCTAGGAATAGAGGTAACTTCCAAATGCCAGGCAGCTTCTGGACACCAGGAAAGGTCATCTCAGCAGGGGAGTGGCACCCTGGTTATCCTACTCCCCCCTGTGCTTTATGAAGAAACATCATTTCCTTACATGAAGCAATAGCATTACAGATACTTATGACTAACAAAGTAAAGGGAATTAAAAGAGAGAAGAGAAATTGAACGAGGCATTGACAAAAGCTAAAGGGGGCACTCCCCTTTAGCAGGTGGACATTACATTTGGATTTGCTTTATTGTGTCTTGGTTTCTCATAAAGTCACTGGCTTCCATTCCTTCAATCCTAATTCTTAGGCAATTATTTTCATCAGAGAGCTTTTGTACCTCCTTTTCCATTTGACTTTTCAAGCGGTTGAATTTTTTCTCATGTCTTTCCTGCATCACCCTCATTTCTCTTTCCATTTTTTCCTCTACCTCTCTAACTTTATCTTCAAAGTCCTTTTTGAGCATCTCTATGGCCTGAGACCAATTCATATTTTTCTTGGAAGCTTTAGATATAGGGGCCCTGATGTTGACATCTTCCTTTGAGGGTGCCCCTTGCTCTTCCTTGTTACTGAAGAAACTTTCTATGGTCCTCACCTTTCTCTGTCAGCTCATCTTGCCTTTCTTTTACTAGACTTTTAGCTCCTTAAAGTGGGGCACTGTTTCCAGGCTGCAGTATCCCAAGCTTAAGAAGTCCCAGGTGGTATGATTTAAGGAGAATCAAGTTCTTCCCTCCCCTGGCCTGTTTCCTGGCCCTAGATGACCCCAGACAAACTTGCTAATCAAACAGCTTTGTGTGTTGTGATTGTTAGCTCCAATGAGCCTGTGGCCCTCCCCCACCTGGGCCCCTGCTACTTGAGCCTACCTCCTGGTGTAAAATCTAAGTTCTGCCTTAGCACCAGCATAGACCCCTGTAGTCTCTCCCCTGCCCAGGGCTCAGCCCACTCACCAGACTGTGAGCTTAGTTCCAGATGACACTGGTGCTTCAGCTGATTCAGAAGCTCTGGGGGTCTCCTTCTCTGGTGAAGACTTCCTGAGACTGTGTCAGGGTGACTGTGGGGTTGGGCCCGATTCCTGTATCAGCACAGCAGCTCCCTCCTTCTGACCTTCCAAGCCGTTCTTGGTTAGAAGATGATTTCAGCACATTCTTCTGTGAGTTTTGCTACTCCAAGCATTTTCCTGTGGCATTATTTGGATGTTTTTTGGAGCGATTGTGTCATGAGTTTGGAAGCTCACTCTCAGGTGGACATTACAAACAAATAAAACCTAAAGGAGGCACTCCCTTTTAGTAGGTGAATATTATAAATAGTGTATGCAATGGGGAAGTGTAAGAACTAGGGTGCCACCCCGCTGCCAAGATGATGTTTCCTGGAGTTCAGAAGCTACCTCTATTCATAGAGCTGTATGTAAGTCATGTCAATAAATGTGCCAGCCAATTAGCTTGGAGCTGTGTGAGGGGACTGCCCTGCTTCCTGTTTCACAGGGGACTTCTGGGATAACTGACTGGGACTTGCTTTTTTTTGGTTTGGGGTGGGTGTGGGGGGGTGGGGGAAGCAAGGCAGCAAGATGGCACAGTGGATAAAGTACTGGCCCTGGTTCTCACACTAGCTGTGTGACCCTGGGAAAGTCACTTGACCCTCATTCCCCAGCAAAAAAAAAAAAAGTTATTCTTGTATAATGTCACCAAGTGCTTTCCACACATGCAAAACTTGCTTGTTCTCCCCATAACATATTTTAATTCTTATGATTATCTTTCCATCAAATTTAGTCTCCTGATCTCTAATTTAACTCAAGTCCTATAGCAATTTAATTTCATTGATTAATTTGAGGTCATGTAAAATATATTTGCATATTAACCATGTTGTCAAAGAAAATCAAAACAAAATAAAACAATAAAAATTTTTTTCAAAAGGTTGTTTAATGTGCATTTAAGGTTTATCAATTCTCTCTGGAAGTGGATATCATTTTTTTCTTCATGGGCCACTGGGAGTTGTCTTGGATAATTGTCTTGATCAAAATAGCTAATTCTTTCACAGCTGATTTTCCTTACAATATTGCTCTTATTATATAGATTGTTGTCTTGATTCTGTTCACTGCATTTGGTATTAGTTTGTATAAGTTATTCACAGTTTTTCTAAAAGCATTTACCTCATCATTATACATTGCATTCCATCACAATCATGTGTAATGATTGGAATGATGCCACCTGCTGGAGACTTACTGTAGAAAAGCTCCACCATGAGTTGAAGGTCTCTGAGGGCAAGACCATGCATCTTTTCTTTGGCATCAGGAAGTGACATTTGCTTGTGGGAGGAAGAAGGGAGAGGCTGGCACACTGGCTGACTCTCTTTCGTGTGGACTCTGGTGGAGAGTAGAGGTAGGAATGCTCTCTCCCTTTAATAGATAGATGAAGCTGGGCCTTTCTCTTTCTCTTCACCAAACTCTTATTCTCCTTATTAAATGCTTAAAAGTCTAACTCTTACTAAAGCTTATAATTTATTGGTAACCACTCATTAGATATTTTAGACTGTATAGCTAGAATTTTAGCCCCTTACACATAATTTGTTCGGCTATTCTCCAATTGTTGAACATCCCTTCAATTCCCAATTCTCTTCCACCACAAAAAAATTGCTATAAACATTTTTATACAAATAGGTCCTTTTCCCTTTTAGTTATTTTAGGCTTTTTTCCCCCAGGTCACTTGTTTTTCCAATGATATATTTCACATTTACTGCTATTTTTTTCATTCTTTTTATTTTTTTTTTATTGTGTCTTAATTCTTGTGGTGTCATCAGCTTCCATTTGCCCTACCTTAATTTTTGAGGAATTATTTCCTTCATCTAACTTTTGTAACTCTTTTCCCATTCAGCTAATTCAGTTTTTTAAAATATGCTATCTTGGGGCAGCTAGGTGGCACAGTGGATAGAGCACTGGCCCTGGATTCAAGAGTACCTGACTTCAAATCCAGCCTCAGACACTTAACACTTACTAGCTGTGTGACCCTGGGCAAGTCAGTTAACCCCAATTGCCTCACTAAAAAAAACCAAAAACCAAAAAACAAAACAAACAAAAAAATATGCTATCTTCTTAATTGTTTTTGTGCCTCTTACCAAACTGTTAAATGTCTTCCTAAATTTTTTACTTTGCTTTCATTTCTTTACCATTTTTCTTCTATGATAAAATTATTTTTTTAATTTAATTTAATTTTTAATTTTTTTCCCAATTACAGGTAAAGATATTTTGTTGAGTTCTGAATTTTTCTCCCATCTTCTCTTTCCTCCTCCTTCCCTAGGCCATGAAGCAATTTGATATAGGTTATACATTACATTCATGTTAAATGTATTTCCACATTAGTCATGTTGTAAGAGAAGAATCAGAACAAGTGGGAAAAATTCAAGAAAGAATAAACAATAATAAGAAAAGTGAAAATAATACGCCTCAATCTGCATTCAGACTCCATAGTTCTTTTTCTGAATGTGGAGATCATTTTCTACTATAAGTCTTTTGGCATTGTCTTGGATCATTGCGTTGCTGACAAGAGTTAAGTCTATCACAGTTGATCGCACAATGTTGTTGATACTCGTGTACAATGTTCATTTGGTTCTGCTCATTTCAATCAGCATCAACTCATGTATGTCTTCCCAGGTTTTTCTGAAATCCATATGCATATCATTTCTTACAAAACAATAGTATTTCATTACATTCATATACTACAACTTGTTCAGCCATTCCATAATTGATGGGCACCCTCTTGATTTCTAATTCTTTGCTACCACAAAAAGAGCCACTATAAATATTTTTTGTACATGTGGGTCCTTTTCCCCTTTTTATGATCTCTTTGGGATATAGACCTAGTAATGGTATTGCTCTGTCAAAGGGTATGCACAGTTTTATAATTATGGTTTGCCCTGGAAATATTCTCTCTGCTGGCAGGTCACAGGGGTGAGAATCTGTTGTTGACCTGCTTGGGAGAGGCTTCACTACTGCTCAGCAGGCTCAGAGGTCTGTTGCAGGCCACTGCTGAAAGCCCAGAAGCTGTTGCTGTTGCTACTGCTACTGGACCTCACGTCCCTCCCACCCAGGTAAGACAGACCTTACCTGACAGGCTGGTAGGCTATTTCCCTGCTCCTAGGATGGTGCAGAGGCAGTTTTATATCAGTTTAAAAGGAACATCTGGGAGAGCTTCAGTGGGTTGCTTCCTCACTCTGCCATCTTGGCTCCAGAGTTAGAACATTTTAGGATATGTACCAGGTGAGGAATAAAAGATGAAACTGCTACGTGCCATAGAAAGAAAAAAAAAGAAAAAATGGGGGCAGGTACGTGGGATTGCATTGGATAAAGCACCAGCCT
Source organism: Dromiciops gliroides (assembly GCF_019393635.1). Classification (NCBI taxonomy): domain Eukaryota; kingdom Metazoa; phylum Chordata; class Mammalia; order Microbiotheria; family Microbiotheriidae; genus Dromiciops; species Dromiciops gliroides. Next base: position 383,509,864 of record NC_057863.1, read on the forward strand.
TGGATTCAGGAGGACCTGAGTTCAAATCCAGCCTCAGATACTTGACATTTACTAGCAGTGTGACCCTGGATAAATCACTTAACCCTCATTGCCCACCCCTCCAAAAAAAATAATAAAATAACATGGCAGACATGAGTAGAGTGAAGCATCTGAGTCTTATAGAACTAAGAACCAAGTAGACCTTCAGGAAGAAGAGTTGTAGGAAATAGAAAAGCAGGTTGACTTTAAATTTTTTTTTTAATTTTTATTTTTTTAGTGAGGCAATTGGGGTTAAGTGGCTTGCCCAGGGTCACACAGCTAGTAAGTGTTAAGTGTCTGAGGCTGGATTTGAACTCAGGTACTCCCGACTCCAAGGCCAGTGCTCTATCCACTGTGCCACCTAGCTGCCCCGCAGGTTGACTTTATAAATGAAAAAATCATCATCTGCTCATAGCAAAAAAAGGATTTTAGGATACATGTGGAAAAGAGAATGCATGTGGAAAACAATGATCAGGAGTAAATTATAGGAGTCAATAGCCTAAACGGAGGACTCAAATCCAAAGGAAGAGAAAGATATCAGAAACACTCAACATTAAACAAAGAAAATAGTCAGGAGTAGAAACAACAATGTGGAATAGCAAACCTTAACTCCTAACTGCAACAACTCCATTAAATCCCTGAGGCAGAATAAATTTGTAGAGGCAGGTTTATCTGACTGTGAGCATTTATAATCCTTGTATGTGTGTATGTATGTATGTGTATGTGTCTATATGTGAGTATATATTTATTACCTTATGGTTATTGGATAACAAAATTGTTTCCAAAAATATCAGCAGGCTAAGAAAAATTATTAAAAATGAAATGAAATTTAATTATGATATGACTGAGTGCTGTGTTTATGTTTTTTTTTAAAAAAATGCACAGACACAAGATAAGATTTTCAGGGGAAAAGACCTGGAGATTTTTTTTTTTTAACTAGTAATTGAATTTGAGCTAGCAGAATAATATGCCTATTTTTTCAAATGCTAATATTACCTTAATTTGCATGATCACATTACTCTTTCTGCAATTTTCTTCAATGGGTAGATAATATCAAGAATATTATATTTTATTTTGAACACTATTTTTTATTCTTCAAATATTTTTTTTTGTAAAATGAGATAAAAAAACAATTTAACATGTGTTTGTTTTTTTTTAATTTTAAGTTCCAAATTCTCTCCCAATTTTCCTCCCTAAACTCTCTCTTCAGAATGCAAGCAAGTTGATATAGGCTATATATGTGTTGTCATGCAAAAAATGTTTCCATGTTAGCCATGATATGGAAGAAAAACAAAAATCAAAATAAAAGAGGCCTTTTGTTTTTGTTTTGTTTTGTCTTGTTTTGTTTTTAAGTGAGGCAATTGGGGTCACACAGCTAGTAAGTGTTAAGTGTCTGAGGCCGGATTTGAACTCAGGTACTCTTGACTCCAGGGCCAGTGCTCTATCCACTGCGCCATCTAGCTGCCCCCATTTTGTTTTGTTTTTTTTTTTTTGTTTTGTTTTGTTTTTTAAGAGGCCTTTTTAAAGCACGTTTAGATCTAAATTCAGATTTAATCAGTTCTTTCTCTGGAGATAGACAACATTTTTCATAATAAGTCCTTCATAATTGTCTTGGATCACTATATTGCTGAGAATAGCACAGTTCACAGTTCATCATACAATATTGTTGTTATTGTGTATAATGTTTCTGGGTCTGTTTACTTCACTTTGCATCAGTTTATGTGTGTCCAGGTTTTTCTTTTTTCTTCTTTATTTATCTATTCATTCATTAATTCATTTATTAATTAATTTGTTTGTTTATTCACTTGTTTATTTATTTACTTACTTGTTTATTTATTTATTTAATTTTTATTTGGGGGAGGGAGGAAGGCAATCAGAGTTAAGTGATTTGCCCAGGGTCGCACAGCTAAGTGTCAAGTGTCTAAGGCTGGATTTGAACTCAGGTCCTCGTGACTCCAGAGCCAGTACTTTATCTGCTGTGCACCACCTCGCTGCCCCTGTCCAGGTGTTTCTTAAAGCATTCTGCTCACCCTTTTTTTATATGGCATACTATTATTCCATCACAATCATAAACCACAACTTGCTCAGCCATTCCCCAATTGATGGGCATCTCCTCAATTTCCAATTTTTTGTCAACACAAAAAGAACTGTTATAAATATTTTTGTACCTGTAGGATCTTTTCCTTTATTTTCAATCTCTTCAGGAAGTAGACCTAGTAGTGGTATTGCTGGGTCAAAGTATATGCACAGTTTTATAGTCCTTTGGAGATAATTCCAAACTGTTATCCTGAATGGTTGAATCAGTTCAGAATGCCACCAACAATGCTTTAGTGCCCCAATTTTACCACATTCCTTCTGTTTGTCATTTTCCTTTTCTGAAATACCGGGTAATGTATAAGTGTGATGTGTATTCAAGAATTATTTAATTTGTATTTCTCTAATTAATAGTTATGTGAGAATTTTTATATCACTATAGAAAGCTTTGATTGCTTCATCTGAAAATTTTCTATTCATATCCTTTGACTATTTACTAATTGGGAAAAAATTCCATTTTGACAAATTTGACTCAATTATCTATATCTTTGAGAAATTAAGGATTTATCATAGAAATTTGCTTTAAAATTATTTTCAGAATTGTGATTGTTTATTTTCCTCCATATTATTTTCCTTTGTTTCTTCTCTCTCTCCTTCCATCCTGTCCCTCCTCAAAAGTGTTTTGTTTCTGACCACTGTCTTCCACAATCTACCCTTCCTTCTATCATTTCCTCCCTTTTCTTATCCCCTTCTCCTTCACTTACCTGAAAGGAAAACTGATTTCCATAATAACTGTGTATTTTATTCCATCTTTAAACCAATTGTAATGAGAGCAAGGTTGAAGCTTTGTCCCACTGCCACCCATGATCATCCCCTCTACTGGAACATATTTTTGGTACCTCTTTAATGTAAGAAAACTTATGCCATTTTAGCTCCCTATCCCCTTTTCACCATGTATCTTTCTCATTCTTTAATTTTATTTATAATATATCATTCAATCTTAGTCATTCCTCTTTCTCACCCCTTTTAAAAAATATCCCATCATAGTCAACTCACACCCATGCCCTCTACAGATATTACTTCTAACTGCTTTAAAAGTGATAAAGTGCTTATGAGTTCCAAGTGTCATTCTTCCATGTAGGAATGTAAAGAATCTATACTTATTTAATATCCTAGGATTTATCTTTCCTGTTTACTTTTATATGCTTCTCTTGAATCTTATATTTGAAAGTCAAATACTCCATTTGGCTCTATTCTCTTCATTAGGAATCCATGAAAATCTTCTGTTTCTGTAAATATTCATTTTCCCCAAAAGGATTATACTAAGTTTTACTGGGTAGGTGATTCTTGGTTGTAATTCTAGACATATTCTGAAATGTCTAATCCTTTAATGTGGAAGCTGCTAAACCTTGTGTTATCTGAAGTGTGGCTCCAAGATGATTGAATTATTTCTTTCTGATTCCTTGCAATATTTCCTCTTTGTCTTCAGAAATTTGGAATTTGGCTAAAATATTCCTGGAAACTTTCATTTTGAGATCTCTTTCAGGAGGTGATCAGTGAATTCTTTCAATTACTATTTTAGCTTCTGCTTCTAAAATATCAGGGCAATTTTTCTCTCCCAATCTCTTGGAGGATGGTGTCTAAGATTTTGTTTTGGTCATGGTTTTCAGGTAGTCCAATGATTTTCAAATTATGCCTCCTATATTTATTTTCTAGGTCACCTGTTTTTCCAAGGAGATATTTCACATTGCCCTCTATTTTTTCATTCAATTGGATTTGCTTTACTGTGTCTTGGTTTCTCATGAGGTCACTAGCTTCCATTTGTTCAATCCTAATTCTTAGTCAGTTATTTAATCTCCTTTTCCATTTGGCTTTTCAAACTGTTGACTTTTTTTTATCATGACTCCTGCATCGTTCTCATTTCCCTTTCCACTCTTTCCTCCTTTTCTCTACATCTTCTTTCTATTTCTCCTACTTTCTCTTCAAAGTCCCTTTTGAGAGCTTCCATGGCCTGAGACCACTTCATATTTTTCTTGGAAGCTTTGGATGTTGGAGCTTTGACCCTGTTATTATCTTCTTCTTCTGAGGTTGTATTGTGCTCTACCTTACCCCCAAAGAAGTTTTCAATGGTCTTCTGCTTTCTCTGCCTACTCATCCTGGCTTACTATTTCTGGGCTTTTAACTCCTTCTTAAAGTGTGGAGCTGCTACCACAACACACTGTTCAAGCTACAGTGTGGCTCACAGGATGGTTGGGCTTGTTCTCAGACTTCATGGTCTCACTTTCATTTGATTTTAAACTCTCCACTGGTGAGGGGGGGTGAGGGGGGGCTGCTTCTTGGCTCCTGTTCTCAGCTTCCGAGGGTACCAGGTTTTTTGGGTGGAAGGGGAGGCAGGTTTTAATCTCACCTGTCCTGTTCTCAGGTCTGGAAATAACCTCAGACCTACTTAGTAAGCAACCAACCAGCAAAGCTTTCTGTGGTGTGGTTCTCAGCTTCCTATGAGACTGCTCCCCTGCTCCCCTCCCCCACCTGGGACTCCTGTCATTCAGTATTTCTTCCTGGATCTCCGCTGGGGTGGGACAGTCAAATCCTTCCCCCCAGTCCACTGGTACCCCCTGCACTTACCCCCCTGGGCCAGCTTTCAGCCAGACTGCGTGCTCGGTTCCAGAAGATGCTGGTGCTGCAGCCAATTCAGAGGCACTGGGGCAAATTCCTGTGGCAGGTGTCTGGTATGTCGGCCTGATTTCAGGGTTAGGCTTTATTTCTGGCCCATCATGGTCCCCTGAAATCTATCTATAGCTGGAGAAAACTCTCAGCTTGTATTTTTGTGTTTTTCTGCCCCAAGGGTTCTTTTATTGCTATTTTGGGGTGATTGTATCAGGAGCCCTGTGGGTTTAATAACTTTCCTCTACCATCTTGGCTCAGCCCTCTGAATTCTTTCAATTTCTATTTTACCCCCTTTCCCTTAAATATCAGAGGAGTTTCCCTTGATAATTCCTTGAAAAAAGATGTCTAGGCTCTTTCTTTGATCATGGCAGGTAGTCTAATCATTCTTAAATTATCTTCTCTTTATTTTCCAGGACAGTTATTTTTCCAGTAAGATATTTCACATTAAAAACAAATCTTTTGGTTTTATTTTATTGTTCTTGCTTGCATGATTCTAATTTTTAAGGAATTTTTTCCTGTAGTGAGATTTTGTAGCAGTTCTACTTTTTCAAGAATTCTTAAGTTAATTTTTTAATCTCTTTTTCCATTTTCCAATACTGTTTTTTAATGAATTCTTCTCTTTAATGCATTTGGCCTATTTTTTTTTTTGTCCTATTCAGTATTTTTTTGTCCCTCAATTAGTAAGCTTTTTACTTTTTTTCCATGATTTTTTGTTATTTTTATTTTCCACAATTTTTTTCTACCTCTCTTATTTAATTTTAAAAATATTTGTTGATATCTTTCAGGAGTTTTTGGTTGGGTCTCAGACTAATTCAAATTTTTCATGCCAGCTTTGGATGTTTTGGATTTAACTTTATTGCCTTCATCTGAGTGTCTCTTTTGATAATCCCTGTCACCATAGTAAATTTTTATGGTCAGGTTCCTTTTTGTGGTAGAGGTTATTTGTTCATTTTCCCAGCCTTTTTCTTGACTTTACTTTCATGTTAAAGTTGGGCTCTGCTCACAGGGTGAAGAGGCACTGTCCCAAGCTTCAGGTTTTTTGTACTAAAGTTTTCAGAGCTAGTTCTAGGTGTCAGTAAGGTTTTAGTTCTTCTAATGATGTATGTTCTAAGTAGAGGTGTGTTCACTACTTTCCTGGGTTGTGCTATGGTCTATGAGAGATCACAAGCACTTTCAGAAAAATATTAGTGCTATTAATAATGATAACTCATAATTTTGTAATAATTTAAATTGTATTAAACATTTCCCCCAAATGAACCATGTATTATAAATAGTGCAAAGGTTGCCATCATAATGTATTAGAAAGGACATTAAATTTTAAGTCAGAATACCTTATTTTAATTCTCAGTGCTTGCCTTTGTGACCCCAGACATGTCACTTAACCTCTAGGGACCTCAATTTCCTCATCTTTATAATGAAAAGTTTCTAATAAATGACCTTATTTTTCTTGCTCTATATCTATGATTCTATTATAATCATTTTATAGAAAACTGACTCGGATATGAAGTAACTTTATCATAGTTACACATTGTCTTATATCCTAGATTTTGAGTACAGACATCCTAACTCCAATTCCAGAGCTTTTCATTACACCATTCAGCCTCTTCTGGCTAATACCACTATTAGTATAACTAAGAATTGCACATATTTTTGGCATATGTTATTATAGTTATAATATCTTTAAATTGTGTAGTGCTTTGCAATTTGTAAGGTGCTTTCCCATGAATCATATCTTTGATCTTCACAACAACATAAAAAGTAGGTAGAGCAAGAATATTTATTTGAATTTGACAGAGGGAATATAGTGAAAATTCATTGGTAAGGAAGGCCAGAAAAAATAAAGCCCAAACTAAGGAAGTTTTGAGGTAGTACCAGGTTTTTTTTTCCTTTTTGGGGGATGGAGTTTATGTGTCCAGACCTGTCATTTTATCAATGTTTGGATTTCTTGTCTTCATTGATGTAGATTAACAATTTATCTTAAAGCTATCTTCTTAGCTATTTGCCTTGGGTCAAGTGGTTTGTCTGTGGTCATATATGCAGTATCACCAAACAACTTTGACATGTTTTTCCTCTAGAAAATGGAGTTAATGGTACCTGTACTCTCTATGTAATTCTAATAAGCCAAAGAGATAATGTATCTAACTTTCATAATATCAACTGTTGTTATTGTATGTGAACTTTGATACAAAATCATTGAGAGAGTTCTTTGTGATGCTATATTATTTTCACTCAGCTTTCCTTCTTGAAGTTCAAAAAAAAAGACTTTTAATATATTTTGAATGGTGCATCTAATATCATTGAAAAGGAAAACTCTTATGCAGAAAATGAAAAGGGGGAAAATTCTCAGCCACAAGAATGTTAACGTTTTAGCATTAGAATGGAATATACAATTGTGATAGAAAATAGATCATTTTCAAATTAGTATTCTGCTCTTTGGGGAAGAATATATTTTTGCTCCTACATAAATTCTCGGTGAACACATTTCAAAAACCCAATCTTAATCTATGCAATGAACATTTCAAAAAAGAAATTAATATCTTCAGGGGGAAGAAATATATAGTGTTTTGGATAAGCCACTGCTGGTATCACAGTAATTATGGCTTTGTCAGCATTTCTATTCAAATCCAAAGTCTTTAGGTCTTCCCACACCCAACCCCCATACTGTTCATTACAGAATTTAATGTCTGGGCAAGGCTTGGCATACAAAATATAAATATTTTTCTTCTTCATGTGAAGAAGTAAATCAGTATGTCTAAGTCTAAGGAAATGATAAATTTTTATTGTTCATGGTGGCTCTCATGCTTCTCTAAGGAGCAAACATGTGGCTTATATCATAAAAAGAGAGACTATTACAGCTGAAGGGGAACTTAGATAGCATCTGTTTTAGCACCTTTGGTTTTTTTATAAATGAAGAGACTCAGAAAACTGCCCACACAGTAGAATTAACTTGGCCAAGGTCATACAGTCAATCTTCCATAGAAATGCATTTCATGATTCATGGTTAGGTATTAGATCCTTTACTGTGGAGAAAGGTTTTCTATGAGATAAGTATGTTTTCTTTTCAAATATAAAATAAGATATGAAATGAGTTATAGAGTTGTTTATATCTTTTATTTATGAAGCTTTCAGTTAAAACTGACTTTAATTTCAGAATACAGCTTAGAGAGCATGTGGAATTGCAATGGTACTCTATACATACCTCTGCAGGAGTGGTAAGAGCATCTAGTAATTCTGAAAGTTTCCCAAACTTCATGAGGACCCTTTGTGTCACACATGATATCCTAAAGTACTGGCAAGCCCCATTAGGTAGGGGATAAGCCTTTGAAATGTATCATGAAAAGTGTAATGAACATAATTCTGGATCCCTCTCCTAGAGCCAGAGTTCTATATCTTTCCCTCAAGGTTGTAATGTGCCCCAAAATACTTGAAATTTTGTCTCCTACTACCATTTTCTTGAACCTCCACAGTCTGTGTTCCCTCTCTACCCATCAATTAGGTGGAAGTAGCTAGCACATGAGTTACATTAACTGTTTAAAATCAATTAATATTGACAAACAAGTATCTCCTTTAAAGTTATAGTGATAAAAAAGAACAAAATTTCTACCTATCTCCCTACACCTCAGGGGAATAGTTCTCCCATACATGATCACAGACTCTAAGGAGAGTAGTATCCCTCAGGAGAGTTCCTATAAAACATTAATTCAATCATATCCCAATGCAAGATACCTAATGAATCATCTCAACTATCCTGGTTTGGGTCTTGATGGTCTATTTCATCCTTGGGGTATCAGTGTTTTACTCACTTAGAAACCCAGTTTCAGAAATGCATCAGCACCTTCTTGATCTTTTGACATTCACAGGGTCTAAAACTTTTAGCTAAAAAAGAGAAGAACAAACAAGGAAGACAAGAACTATGGTCTCTTTTATAGGATCAAATTGTTTTAGCAGGGGAGAAGTCATGAAAGTCTTTTTCCTTAACAAAGTTAATTGTCTCTCATGAAACTCTGTGAACAAAAGGGTATATAAGCTAGCCCAAGAGTGCAGCTGAAGAAAATGGCTAAAAGAGACCAAGGCTTCCAGGTCTCTTCAAATATCTCTGCATACAGTAATAGAATGCCTTCTTCACCAGGTGATGAGCTAACCACAACAAGCTAGGGATTGTCCAGGCAAGCTCTCCAAGATCTCCAGGGCCTTCTCAATCATATTATCACATCTCTCCTAGAAGTAGGCTCTTCATTGTCTCCAAATGGAGAGACACTAGTAGATGTCCTCTTTGTATGAGTCATTTCCCATTAAAAAGGGGGCAAGCTAACAATATAGTCAAATTATTACTCACATTGATAAAGCACCTTAAGGTTTAAAGTGTGCTTTTGGCTACAAAATCACATGCAATAAACAGTACACGTACTATTATTCTTATTCTACAATCAAGGAAATTGAGTGTTGAGAATTGAAGTAACATGTCCATGATGACACTACTTAAATCAAGCTCCTTGACTTGCATGAGCAGTACATGAGCCATTATATGATGACATTTTCCAGACTGGTAGGACTTGGCTAACATTGCCAAATGTAGTGATGATGAATTAAGCTAAAAGATTATTTCGGTTTTGTGTGTGTGTGTGTGTGTGTGTGTGCGTGTGTGAATTCCTAGAACCTACCATTGTGACTGGCACATAGTCTGTTTTATAAATATTTGATTATTGATGGATTGATGACAGAAGGAAATTGATACAAATAAGAGTACTAAATGGGGACCAGAAATTCTACTTTTGGTTTCTTTAAGTTTGTATTTGTGGATTTATTTATAAGAGTGGAAGTTCACATTTAATTAAGATGTAATTTTTCCCCTAAATGAATGCAAACCTATTATGAAGGCCCCTGCTATTCCTCTACTCCATTCAGTTATAACATGTGCATATGTATACATGTGTGAGTGTATGTATGCATGCATGTATGTATAATTCTATAATACAGTATATATCTATATCTGTCTGTCTGTCTAGTACCAACATTTTGTTTCTTTTTCCAATAGAACATTGGATGGCTATCTCTTTTCTTTAGGGGCAACTAGGTGGTAGATTGGAGAGAATGCTGGGGCTGGAGTGGGGAAAACCTGAGTTCAAATATATCCTCAGACACTTACTAGTTGTGTAACCTTAGGCAAATCTCAAACTCTATTTGTGTTAGTTTCCTCAAATATACAATAGGGATAGAACTACCTCACAAGGTTGTTGAGAAGATCAAATGAGATAATATTTTGCAAAGCATTTAGCACAGTGGCTAACACATAGTAGGCATTTTACATGTATATAGATATAGATTTATTTGTATTTATGATGATGATTCCTAATTAAACAGTGAAAAGAGCTTTATTGCAGGAATATTTTGTACCAGGTACAAATTAAGTAAAAGTTGTATTTAATTGAGGATAGATGCATTATTAGTATCTTTTTTTTCCATTTTCACTACTTTATATTTCACTTTAAAGTAAACAATTATTCAACTAAATTTACTAATCCCTGTGGCATAAGAAATTCATATTAGATCTTTACAATTCTGACTTAAGGAGACTTCATGAAATTCAAAGGCTATTATGAATATAAAACATATATTTATATATACCTATCTATAGGTAGTGGTATCCTGTTTTATGTGTAACAACCAGCTCTCCAAAAAAAAAACATGTGTGCAGGACATACTTTTCAGGTTAATCCACATTACAAATATTATATGGATCACTTTCATACGTCTAAACAATCAACAAAAAAAGTAAATAAAGCACTGATTTGCAGGGTTTAATGATTATTAAAATACAAATGCAAAAGAAAGTTTAAAAATAGCACTTATGAGCTTTTAGGCATTAGCTGCAGCATGACTGGATTGACTGGATTGTGGTATGTAAAGAGAGAGATGATCTGGAAAGCCTTGATGATTTTAAAGCAACGAGACGATTGTTTGTGACTTTGATTATGTATGAAGGATTCTGATTGTGCCTGCTTTGAGAGGTCTAAACAAACTTCCTAACAGCAATTTTCTCACATCTCTATTGATAAATTGAGATGAAAAGGAATTTGATTGCTTTCTCTTTTGGAGGTGCTCATTAGTGCCTCAATGGAGCTGAATGATTGTCTTAGCATTGGGGATGATTTGATTGAGTAAGGCTATAATAGATTTGAGTCATGCTTTTTAAAAAGTTATTGGAGTTTGTTGGTCACTTGTTTTTAGTAGTGTCTGATTCTTCCTGACTCTATTTGGGGTCTTCTTGGCAGAGATACTAGAGTGGTTTGCCATTTAGTTATCCAGCTCAATTTACAGATGAGAAAACTGAGGCAAACCAAGTTAAGTGAATTGCCCATGGTCACAGAGCCAGTAAATGTCTGAGTCCAGATTTGAACTGGATCATCCTGGATCTAGGTCTGGCATCATATCCACTTCACCACCTTGTTGCCCCAGTGTTATTAGAAGGGGGCAGGCAAATTTGCAACATCATATTTTTTAAATCAATCAGAAATATTAGTCAAGCCAGAAAACAGACATGGATTCTTGAAGTAGGGTGGGAGTAGAAAGACAATGCCAGTCCTTCTGGTGGCTTGCATAGCAAAACCTACCTTAGGAGTTCTGGAGGCAGAGTCAAGATGATAGAGTGAAGCCAGGAAGCTGCCTGCCTGAGCTCTCCCAAATTTCACTCAGAAACATTAAATTAAGCCTCTCAATGGATTTTGAAGCTGAAAAACCTGCAAAAAAAATGGATTGAAATATTCTTCCAACTTAAGGTAACCTAGGAGATCTTAAGGAAAAGTCAGCTTCTTCTGGGTAAAAGTGGAGCACAGTTCAGCACAGAGGGTGTCTGGGCAAGCTAAGCAAAAGGCTCTTAGCCACTGCCCAAATCAGCAGCTGAGGACCCTTGGTGCTAACTGAGCAAGCTAGTGGCACAGCAGACCAGTTGGGAGGCCTCCAGCCCCCCAAACAGAAGGCAGTCTGCCAGCTGGGGTATCTGCTACCCAACAAGCCTAACTAGGCTGGGCTACACCAGTGTACTGAGCAAGCTGCAAGCTGCTGATGCCTCAGAGCAGAAAATCAATGACTGGGGCCCTGGCCCCTAGAAAAAGAAGCTTGGGATAGTACATACTATACCCCAAGAGCAGAACAGAATCTTAAAAGGCCCAAAAGAAGCTAAAATAAGAATAAGAAACAGAAAATAATGCTCACCATTGAAAATTACTATGGTGACAGGGAGGATGAAAACATAAATTTAGAGGAGTACAACAATGATAAAACGCCTACATATGAAACCTTAAAGGGGAAGAAGAATTGGTCTTGAGACCAAAAAGCCCTCTTGGAAGAGCTCAATAAGGATTTTATAAACCCCCAAAAAAAATAGGTAGAAGAAAAATTGGGAAAAGAAATGAAAGTAGCTTGGAAAAAGACAGTCATGCCTTAAAAATACAAATGGACAAATGGAAAAAGAGGTGCAAAAGCTAACTGGAGAAAATAATTCCTTAAGAATCAGAATTGGGCAAATGGAAGCTAATGACTTAGTGAGACAACAGGAAGAAGTAAAATAGAATCAAAAGAATATAAAAGTAGAAGAAAATGTAAAATACCTTTTCTGAAAAACAACAAACCTGGAAAATAGATACAAAAGTGACAACCTAAGAATAACTAGATTACCTGAAGACCATGATTTTAAAAAAAAAGAGCCTATCTAGCATATTTCATATTATTATCAAGGAGAACTGCCCCAATGTCTTAGAATCAAAGGAAAAATTAGTCATTGAAAGAATCCACCAAACACCTCCTTAACAAGACCCGAAATGGAAAACTCCAAGGAATATCATAGCCAAATTCCAGTATTATCAAGTAAAGGAGAAAATACTGTAAGCAGACTGAAAGAAGCAATTTAAATATCAAGGAAAAACAATCAGAATTACATAGGACGTGGCAGCTTCAAAATTAAAGGATCAGAAGAGTGGAATATGATATTCCAGAGGGCAAAGAAGTAGAAATACAACAAAGAATGGATTACCCATGGGGAGGCTAAGTGGCACAGTGGATAAAGCACTGTCCCTGGACTCAGGAGCACCTGAGTTCAAATATGGCCTCAGACACATGACACTTACTAGCTGTGTGACCCTTGGCAAGTCACTTAACCCTCATTGCCCCACAAGGAAAAAAAAAAAAAAGAATGGATAGCCCAGCAAAATTAAACATAATCTTTCAGAGTAAAAGATGGGCTTTCAATGAGATAGGGGACTTTAAAACTTTCCTAATGAAAAGCCCAGAACTGAACAGAAAATTCAATATACAAAACTCAAGAGATCCATGGAAAGGTAAAAAGGGGAAAAAACAAAACATTTTACTTAAGAAGCTTAAAATGTTTGCATCCCTACATGGAAAGAAGATACTTTTAACTCTTGAGAACTATGTCTTTATTAAGGAAGATAGGAGGAGTACACACCGACAGAAGATATGGGTATAAATTGGATCTTTTGTTTTTGGTGCTGTTGTTTTTCTTTTTTGAGGTTTTTCATTTTTGCTCTGTTTCTTCTCTTATAACATCACTAATGCAGAAATAAGTTTAATGTTATTGTACATATATAACCTATATCAGATTACTTTCTTTCTTGGGGAGGGGAGGAGGGAGGGAAGGAAGGGAAAAAAATTTTGAAACTATAAATCTTATAAAGACAAATGTTGAAAATGATCTCTACATGTAACTGGAAAATAATAAAATACTTCCACAATTAAAAAAAATAAATTGATTCTGATGTGGTGATATTAAAAAAAAATCCTTAAGGGGCAACAAAAAGGATTATACTGGGAGAAAAGGAAAGGGAAGGCAGAATGGGGTGAATCACCTATTACAATAGAGGGAAAGAAAGGAGGGTTGAGCATTGTTCTGGCTTTATTCTCTTCCAATTTGGTTCAAAGAGGGAATAACATACACATTCAGTTGGGTATAAAATTTTATCTTGCCCTATAGTGAAGTAAAGGGGGGAAGGGGAAAGAAAAGGGTGTATTATTAATAGAAGGGCGGATGAATCTAGGAGGTAAAAGAAGAAAGGACAAAAGGGAGGCGGGGCTGATATTAGGGAGTGTAGACTGAGGGAGGTAGTGACCAGAAACAAATCACTAGTGAGAAGGGATATGGAGAAAAGAAAGAGAAAATTACATATTATTTATCATTTTAAGGTAAATTCAATTTATTCCTATGATTCCTATGGTCTGTAGTGTTTTTGTTTTTTTGTTTGTTTCTTTTTTTTTTTTTGGTGAGGCAATTGGGGTTAAGTGACTTTCCCAGGGTCACACAGCTAGTAAGTGTTTAGTGTCTGAGGTCAAATTTGAACTCAGGTCCTCCTGACTCCAGGGCCAGTGCTCATTCCACTGTACCACCTAGCTGCCCTGTCTGTAGTGTTTTTAAAAAGAATGGGTGCAAAAGAATATTGTACACAGTATCAACAATATTGTGTGATGATCAACCCCGATAGGCTTAACTCTTCTCAACAATACAATGATCCAAAACAATGCCAAAAGTCTCATGCTAGAAAATGCTCTCCACATTCAGAAAAAGAACTATGGAGTCTGAATGCAGATTGAAGTGTACTACTTTCACTTTTGTTGTTGTTGTTGTTTATTCTTTCTTGCATTTTTTCTTTTTGTTCTGATTCTTCTCTTACAACATAAGTAATATGGAAATATATTTAACATGATTGTAATGTATAACCTAAATCAGATTGCTTGCTGGCTTCAGGATAGGGGAGGGAAGGGAGAATGGGAGAGAAAATTTGAAGCTCAAAAAAATATCTTTACTTGTAAATGGTAAAATTATTTTAAAAAATTAAAAACCCACCTTAGACTCAAAGATGCCAGAAATGAAAACATGGTATACAGAAGTCCTTAACCTGAGAGATAGTAGCCATATTGTCTTAGCTACAGTTTTGAGAACTATCTCTTCCTGAACCCTATCTTACTGGACATGTGTGACATTACAGTGATAAAGATAAAAAGCATGAAACTATTTCAGGAGGTGCAGTGCTAAGGTGAGAGACGATGTTGAAAAGTAAATCATTATTTATTTTTCCTCTATTATAACTAGGTAGGTGTGAGAGGGAAAGTACGTGGAATATGGAGTCCAATTGTGAAGCTAATGTGGGCCAGATGAGAGGTGATGAAGTCTTTAATTAGAGTGGATGCAGTCTGTGTGTGTGTGTGTGTGTGTGTGTGTGTGTGTGTGTGTGTGAGAGAGAGAGAGAGAGAGAGAGAGAGAGAGACTGTGTGTGCATATAGAAATTGGGACAGAAGCAAGAGATATTGCAGAAGCAGAATGCACAAAACTTGACAATTGATTAAATGTGAGGTGTGAGGGAGAGTCAAGATAGATATGAAGGATGATTCTGAGGTTCCTTCCTTAATAGAAATAGGGAAATGGGGAAGTAGAAAGGGTCTGGGAAGGAAGATATGATTTCTAATTTAAGTATCTTTAATTTGATGTGCCTGTGGGGCATCTAGGTAGAAATGATCAATAGATGCTCCTGAGTAACTGGAGCTCAGAAGAGAAAGCGTGACTGGATCTAAAGATTTTGGTATCATCAGTATAGAAGCTGATAATTAAACTTCTATAACCTAATGAGATCAAAAGATCTCATCATTAGATACAGAAGATGAAATAATCTAACACAGAGCCTTGGGTAACAACAACAATTAGAGTGTAGGATACAGATAGGAGCCTGAGAAGGGACAAAGACAATATAGGTAATACAACAATATCAACAAAAACAACAAAACAGTAGGAGGAGGGGGAGAGGGAGGGGAAGGAAGGGAGGAGGACAAAGAAGAGCTAACATTTATATAGTACTCACTATGTGTCAGGCACTGGACTAAATGCTTTGCAATTATTACTACATTTGATCCTCCAAATAACCCAGGAAGTTAGGTACCATTATTATCTCCATTTTACATAAGAGGAAACTGACCTAAACAGAGGTTAAATTGATATAGGAGGCAAAGAAGGGGTTAACAGAAAAACTTAAGACCCAAGCTCTAATTCAGATATGAGCTCTAAAAGGGATTTAGATCCCAGTTAATGGATAATTTACAAGTCAGGATGCTAAGTTCTCTTACCCACAGTAATCAGTACCCATAATAGGAACAGAGAGGGAGAAGCCAAGAAGACCAGAGACTATAACAATGAAAAAATAACAGGCTATAGAAACTTAGACTAGAAATAAAATAAAAATGGAGATATTTTGAAACTAGCCATGGGAAACAGAAAGAGACCTGGAGAAAAGGCTAAATTTGTCCCTAGATTCACCTTATGACTTGTAAACCCCCAAAACTCACCTCCACTGAAAAAGGTACCCACCTCAGGGGTTGGCTTAGCACCCCAGGAACTCCAAATTAGGATAAGCCCTCCCTTGTACCTCCAAAAGGTAGAGATTATTATAATGGGGACAGGCCCTCACCTGTACCTCCCTAAGGTAGAGATTATTATAAAGAGACTGATAATCAGTTAATCCATACTATAAATATAACTTTCTATCTCTCCTTATTCAAGAGATACTTTCCCACTGTTCTGGTTCTCTCCCTGTGTTCAGTCACAGTATTGCAATAAAACTTGGGAAACTGAGTCACTGGGTCTTATAATTCTTTTAGGACAACTCATGATCAATTTGAACCCTAATTCCTTCCAACATCAAAAGGACTTTGCCAAAATCACACTCCTAGGAAGGGTTTGAGGGCAGAATTAAACTCAGGTTTTCCTGATTCCAAGCTCAGCTTTTTATCCACTGTGTCACAGATTCCCTGCTTTCTATGCATGTTGCATCTTCCCCAGTTCATTCCATGTAGTAATGCCTAGATTCTCGGGTATTTCTATAGCTTTTGAGATTCTTTGTCTAAGTTATGCTTTGAATGGTATTTAGTGTGAACATGTGATCCCACTCACATGAAAGAAGTAATTCTTAGCAAAGTAGACAGTAAGGCCACCTTTTGTCTTTCCTTAGATCCTAGGCTGAAATTAGAGAAGAGAAAAAGTGATGAGTTATAAAAGCTGAAAGGGATAAATGAATTCTGAAGCATGAGTAATGTTATGAGAGTAAAAGCTTCCTTTACCCCTATCCTCCCAACCTACCCAAGCAAAGGAAGTTGGAATTAAATCCAGTATCAAGAGAAAAATAAGGTCTAAGCAAGATGACATCCTAAGTAACAGGAAAGCTGAATGAAAGAGCCATGAGAGTTTCAAAAGAAAAAAAAGTATAGAAATTAAAAGGTGGTTAGTTTCATTTCAAAAATAGGAAAGAAATAGGTGAGTAAATTGATGTTGTAAATATGTAAATGAAAACATCAAAATAGGACAATATTTAATATGAAATAGATATATTTGGGATTGTACTTTGTTGTTTCTGTTGGTGGTGTTTTTCTAGCAAAATACCCCATGGTCATCTTCATTTATTCCATTTCAATAGGGTATTTCTCCCCTAAATCCAACTTGGACTTATATGTGATAATAAATAGTATAATTTGGATGAAGACATTATTATAGTCTGAACAGTTATCAGTTACACAATGGCAGAGTGGTAGAGAGATGCCTTACTTAGGCAAGCTTCTCATGAACTACATTGTTCATTTTGTAATAAGTCCAAATGCAAGGAAAAATATCACTCATAAGATTTGTGCAATTAAAATATACAGTACAAATCATAGTGCTGTTGTTGTTGTTTTAAATTACTGGGCCAATATCAATATAAACATATTATTTGTTTTTAAAACCTACAAATAATACTATAATAAAATTAAGCCATCCAAAGAATAGAAGCCAGGAATTTAAAAAATAATTTCACCAAAATATATAAAGAGAGGGGGAATAACTACCTTAAATAAAAATGCCCCACCTGTTTAAAATAAGAGAAATTTAATAATAGAGAAATTAATTGGACACTAATTAGGAGACTGAAGACATATTATTAACAGTAAATTGAGGGACAGCTAGGTGGTGGAGTAGATAGAGCACTGACCCTGGATTCAGGAGGACCTGAGTTCAAATCTGGACTCAGATGCTTGACACTAGCTGTGTGACCCTGGGCAAATCACTTAACCCCAATTGCCTCACCAAAAAAATTTAAAAAATACAAAAATAATCTTTTAAAAAATTAAAGAAACAGAAAAAACCCAAAACAGTAAATTTAGTGTTTTAGCTAGAAATGTTCATTATACCTTTAAACTTCTACCTTTCACTTCTACCCCAAGAATTAAAAAAAATACCTATTCAGACTTGTTAGTCTTTATTACATATCTATTCTGTGCCAGGCACTATGCTAATGGAGTAAATGATGCCATTCAACATAAATGGGATCATGTAGACAAAGGGATAACAATTTTTTTTAATTTAAAAATGTACTAGGGGAAGTACATAGAACCTCATAAAAACATTCTCTTCTTAGCAGTTCTAAGTCAGTGAATCAACAATCCTTCATTAAACATTTGGGTCAAAGTATAGAGGACATAGATAAATGCAAACACAGATCTTGACCTTGAGGAGCTTATATTTTAATGGGATAGACAGCATGGAAATACCTAGGTATAATTAGGTTAGATGGTTAGCAATATAAGAAAGGAAACATGTACCACATTTCATAGTATTTCCTCTGTTAATGACCTGTGCTAATGTCTTTGTTTTGATCTATTAAAGGTATGAGAATAGGAAATGTCTTTAGTGAGGTAATTAGGCTGGAATGTTGAAAAGAATAATATGCGATTAAATTGGCACCCTTTCAGTTATCTATCTAATCGATCAAGAATATTTAACTACATTAGGTTGTTGAATTTGGAGTCAAGACAATGGGTTCAAATAAGGCCTCAAATACTGACAGTATTTGAATAAATCACATGACCTCTTTAAGAAGCCTTAGTTTCTTCCTTAGGTACTATTATTATCCCAATTTTACTATCTCAGTTTATTTTTTTGTTTTTTTGTGTTGAACACATGAAAAGGTAACATGCAATTCTTTAGCAACTATAATTTCTATTATATAGTAATATAGATCTATAGTTGCAAGGGACCAATGGTGGTTAAGAGCCTTACCCAAGCTCACATAGTTTTCATAAGATCTGGACTGTAAGCCCAGATCTTCTGACTCAAGTTGGTGATTTTTCCAAGGTACACTTTTTTTGTGTGTTTTTGTTTTTGTTTTGTTTTTCACAGAGCAAAAGGGGTTAAGTGACTTGCCCAGGGTCACACAACTAGTAAGTGTCAAGTGTCTGAGGCTGGATTTGAACTCAGGTCCTCCTGAATGCAGGGCCTGTGCTTTATCCACTGCACCACGTAGCTGCCCCCCAAGGTATCCTTTTGCTTTATCTCTTGCGGTTATTAACTATTGTTCAGAAAAATCAACTTGGCAACTGAAAACTCATCTCATATCTTGCTTCCACCCTCAAAGTAGTTCAGAAACTTGATTATTCATGGGACAATGTATTAAAATCTTTTGTCACTTGTACTTCTGCGATAGGTCTCCCATGGCATGAGAATTGCTTTTCCTTTGCTACAGCTACACAGCCGTTTTCTTTCTGGGGCCATTATGACAAAATTAGAAAACAGAGCCTTGCTCTGCTCCAATAACAGAGCATGTGACCTACTTTAGCCTTGGGAACAGACATACTCCTTTTCAGCTTTTTAACATTTCAAGAAAAGGGAAGAGAAGGCAAATAGGAGTCAAGAAAGAGAAGGATGAAAGATTGAAAATGAAGGATTGAAAATGAAGAATTCCCAGGGGCAGCTAGGTGGCACAGTGGATAGAGCAGTCAGGAGAAACTGAGTTCATATCTGGCCTCAGACACTTGACACTTACTAGCTGTGTGACCCTGGGAAAGTCACTTAACCCCAATTGTCTTACCCCCAGAGCCCCCCCAAAAAAAGAAAAAGAAAATGAAGGATTCCCACTGATAGGTCCATTTTCAAGAGTTTGATTTCACAGGTATAAATACCCTATTTATAAGACAGATAAAGAGCTGTAGTGTTCTCCTTTCATTGAACCCAGTATTCATTTTCAGTTGTCTCCCTTTCCATTCATCTTCTGTCTGTGCTTTTTTAAACATATATGTATATACACGGGAAGTCTTATATGAACTAATGCAAAGTGAAATGAGTGGAACCAAGATAACATTGTATAAAGTAATACCAATAATGTACCATGATCAACTCTGAATGACCTATGAGGAAAAATGCAATCTGCTTCCAGAAAAAGAATCGATAAAGTTTTAATGCAGATAGAATCATACTTTTTAATTTTTTTCTTTATTTTTGCTCTGTCTTTTCTTTTTCAACATGGCTAATATGAATATATATATTTTGCATGACCTTACATGTTTAATCTATACCAATTTGCTTGCATTCTCAAGGAGGGGAAGGAAGGAAGGGAGAGATAAACTGGAACACAAAATTTAAAAAATAATGTTAAGAATGTTATAAGTAAACAAGTTAAAAGCCATACATATTATATGTACATATATGTGTCTGTGTGTGTGGAGATATACATACATCTCCATATGTGTGTATACACATATACAAATGCATATACATATGAGCACATATGTATATCTAGATGTGCTGTATTTTATAATATAACCAATTCTCAATAATACCACAAAATATACAAATAAATAAATAAAATCTGAATCCCTATGGGGACTAGTAACATTTTTTTCCCTATGAGTTAAGGACAGAACATTTATTTTTGGCAATACACAAGTTTTTTTAGGTTAAAAGAACTAAGGCTTCTGAAGTCCACACTTTAAAAAGCTAGGGCTTAAAGCATGCATATGTATACAATATATAATTTCATATATGTATAAATAAGATGCACTAAATCACATATTTGTACACATTCATATCTACATATGTGAAGTTCAAAATCTTAGGTGTTCTGGTTTTGTTTTCTTTCTCCGAGCTACCAGATGAAAAAAAAAGAAAGGAAGAATGGAGGGGGAAAGAAACAAACCTTTTATGATATAAATGTAATGAAGAAAAACAAATTCCTTAGTTCTCTATCATAAAATGTGAACCTTTCTCCCTTAAAATCACTTGAATCCAAGATTAAACATGAAACTTCACAGCATTAGATTATTCTATAAGCAATTAAATAAACTGGCTTTGTTCTAAGTTAGGCTGTTTACAGATATCCAAAATTTCATTTCAATAGAATGTTAAAATTCCTATAGTGTCGTTGACACAGGGTATTTGGGGGCAAGATTCTCTTTTTTAAATTTCTCTATTCAAAAATAGCAACAGTGACATTTTGTGCCTAAGTATGACTAAAATTTGCCCAGTTTATCTGATTAATTTTGTCCACTTCCAGTTAGATTTGAAGATTCATTAAGCACATGCTGGAGAAACCATCCTTTCTAAGAAGGAAGTTTCCTAGAGAAACAAATACTTGCATAATGTAATCTCCAGAAATTCATAAGATAGTCATAAAGAAAAATTCAATTGATCAATCAATAAATATTTTTGTGCCTTTTGTTTAACAGATATTGTTTCAAGCACAGGAGATACTTTTAGAAAAATAAAATAGGGGGGCAGGTAGGTAGCACAGTGGATAAAGTACTGGCACTGGATTCAGGGGGACCTGAGTTCAAATCTGACCTCAGATATTTGACACTTACTAGCTTTGTAACCCTGGGCAAGTCACTTAACCCCCATTGCCCCACCAAAAAAAATAGAAATAGTCTCTGTTTTCAATTTGTTTGCGTTCTTTCTTTTCGTAGACAAAGTAAATAAATGATAATGGGGGGATGTGCTAGTATTGTGGGGATCATGAATGACTGCCATGTAGGAAGTGATGTTGGAGCTGAACTTTGAAGGAATCTAAGGATTTTAAAAGGTGGAAGGAGGTAAGCGAGGACCACTAACTATAATTCTTATAGTTATAGACATTCTTTCTGAGGTTAAGGCTTGCTTTTTTAATGTAAAGAAGGCTTGATTGCTTTTATTTTGTTTCCAACATTTATCAACAAATGTCTCCCCAAATATGCAATTAAGTGATAAAGAAACATCTAAATTAGGGAAGGGAGAGAAAAAAAGAAAGATTCCCCACAACAGGACATATATATCCAGAATATACTTATTTAAATATTATCAATTACTGCTTAAAATTGGAGTGTGTGTGTTTGTCTCAAAATATGCACACATATTAGAAGAATGATGTGGCAGCAGCTCTTAGATGAACTCATAGCTTTCCTTTTTGTACAGGAAAAGTCATAAACTTAATGCATGTTATAGATTTTCTTCTAGCTTCCCTTAGGAGATTATTAGAGTAATAACTGGAGAACAAGAAATTTGATGAAGTAATATAAAAGATTTAGAGTATTTAAGGAAGACACCTGTATGTAGTGGTTGAAAATATGGGACTGGAATATTTTTCAAATTACTCAACACTGGCTAACAAAAGAGATGTGTAGGATATTCTTCATAATCCCTAGTGTCATGGGGCTTCTTTGATGGAATTTAGATAGAAATAATCTTGAAACAAATTGCAATATTTATTTTTATGTTAATTGTTTGACAAATAGATAAGATGGTTGATTAGTATTGTTTCTTTGACTTTACCTTTTCTTACATGGTCCATTCCTCTGTACTAATTATGGAGACTTTATAGATGGATCGTAGGATCATGTCACTCTCAAATCACTGATTAATCAGCTAGTTTCTAAATCTCAGATACTTCAAACTTTTTGGGAGGGAAGGGAACATAACAGAGTAGAGGACAGGGGAGGTGGAAAAAGAAATTTTCTGGAGAGAATGATGCTCCTATTAATTTATGTTCCCAAATGGATAAGCACTGATTTCATTGCTACACTTTTAGACTGTCTGACTCCTCTCTGTGACCCTCAATTAACTCCTGAGGTTCCATTTAGGTTTATTTGTTTTCCTGTTCACCTCTACAACTCATTTTCAGTAAAAGATGAAATAATTTATGTTGCTTGGATTTTTTAGTTTCTACATTATTTTCTTCATTGTGAAAATATTATTTCATGTTTAACAAAGTTTCCTTAGAAGGAATATTCCCAATAATATTTGAGAGTATTTTTTGTGTTCTCATTCTATGTCATTTCCTTCTTCACTATTTTAAAATCAGATGGATTTTACTTTACTCTGGGTAATCTATGCACAATTTTACCTTCTTCATCATAATCATGTTGCTTGGGGAGTAGATAATGGACATCTTTTCCAATAGCTGTTAAAATGACAGTGCCAATAAGACAAATTCTGGAGCAGTAAAACCCACAAGAGAAGGTGCTGAGATCATCTTCCAAATAAGGACAGCTTGGAAGGTTGGAAGGAGGGAGCTGCTGTGCTGAGACAGGAGTGGAGCTCAACCCCACAGTCGCCCTGCCACAGATCCACTCCCAGGAAGGCATCACCAGAGAAAGAATTCCCCCAGAGCCTCTGAATCAGCTGAAGTGCCAGTGTTGTCCAGAACTAAGCTCACAGTCTGGTGAGAGGGCTGAGCCCTTGGCAGGGGGGATATTATAGGGGTCTATGCTGGTGCTGAGGCAGAACTTGGGTTTTTCATGCCTGCTGGGAAACAGAAGGTAGGCTTGAGTAGCAGTGGCCCAGGTTGTGAGGGACACAGGCTTGTCTGAGCTAACAACCACAACACACAAAGCTGGATGATTAAAAAGTTGGTCTGGGGTCATCTACAGACCAGGGAACAGGACAGGCAAGTAAAGAACCTGATCCTCTTTAAATCATACCACATGGGACTTACTGAAGCTTGGGATAGTGCAGCCTGGAAACAGTGCCCCACTTTAATGAGCTAAATGTCAAATAAAATAAAGGAAAGATGAGCAGACAGAGAAAGGTGAGGACCATAGAAAGTTTTTTAAAGTGACAAGGAAGATCGAGGTGCACCCTCAGAGGAAGATGTCAACATCAGGGCCCCCATATCTAAAGCTTATAAGAAAAATATGAATTGTTCTCAGGCTGTAAAGGCATACAAAAATGACTTTGAAGATAAAGATAGAGAGGTAGAGGAAAAAAATGGAAAGAGAAATGAGGATGATGCAGGAAAGACATGAAAAAAGTCAACATCTTGAAAAGCCAAATTGGCCAAATGGAAAATGAGGTACAAAAGCCCTCTGATGAAAATAATTGCCTAAGCATTAGGATTGAAGAAATGGAAGCTAGTGACTTTTTGAGAAACCAAGACACAAAAAAAGCAAATCCAAGTGATTTAAAAAATAGAGGGCAATGTGAAATATCTTCTTGGAAAAACTGCTGACTTGAAAATAGGTCCAGGAGAGATAATTTGAAAATTATTGGACTACTTGAAAACCATGATCAAGGAAAGAGCTTAGATATCATTTTCCAAGAAATTTTCAGGGAAAATTGCCCTGATGTTCTAGATGCAGAAGGTAAAATAGAAATTAAAAGAATCTACTGATCACCTCCTGAAAGAGATCCCCAAAAGAAAACTCCTAGGAATATTACAGCCAAATTCCAGAGCTCTCAGGTCAAGGAGAAAATATTGCAAGCTGCCAAAAAAGAGAGAATTCAAGTACTGTGGAGGCCCAGTCAGGATAGCACAAGATCTAGCAGCTGCTACATTAAAGGACCTGAGGGTGTGGACTATGATATTCCAGACAGCAAAGGAATTGGGATTACAGCCAAGAATCACGCATCCAGAAAAAAAATGAGTATAATCTTTCAGAGGAAAAAATGGGACTTCAATTAAAAAGAGGACTTTCAGGTATTCATGAAAAAACGACCTGAACTGAATGGCAAATTTGACTTTCACATACAAGACCCTAGAGAACCATAAAAAATTAGATTTGGGGGAAATATCTGAGGTCATACAGTGGCCAGGTTTTGGCTAGCATCCCCCCAGGTCCAGGGTGGATGCTTTGTCTACTGTGTCACCTAACTGCCCCATGATGACATCTTTAAGGTTAAATTGAGGGATGAGGGGAATGCACTGGGGAGGGGGAAGGGCAGAGGTAACATGGGATGAAATCCCACAGGAAAGAAACAGAAAAGGGCTTAAGGAGTAGGCAGATGGATGGGGGAGGAGGAGCAGGTCAGTGAATGAATTTTAAACGCATCTGAATAGGCTCAAATACTTTAAATTCATCAGAGTTACCTGAAGGAGGGATTATCACACACACCCAATTGGGTGTAGTAATCTATTTAATCTGAGCAGTAAATGAGCCTTTAACTCATCAGAATTGGCTCAAGGAGGGAATAGCACACACTCATTTGGGTGGGGTAATCTATCTAACCCTGCCCAAACATAGAGGTGGAAGGGGATAAAGAAATAGAGGCAAAAGAAGGGAGGGCAGATGGGGGGAGGGAACAGACAGAAGTAAATCCCTTTTGAAGAGGTATAGGGTGAAAGAAGATAGATAGTAGAGTAAATATCATGGGGAAGGGAATAGGATGGAGGGAAACAGTGAACAATAGTAATTATGGAAAAGAGAAAAGGGTGAAAATTGTACAAAAATATTTATAGCAACTCTTTGTGGTGGCTAAGAACTGGGAATCAAGGGAATGTCCATCAATTGAGGAATGACTGAAGAATCTGTGGTATATGATTGTAGTGGAATGTTATTGTGCTATAAGAAATGACAAACAGGATGATCCCAGAAAAACCTGGAAAGACTCATATGAACTAATGTATAGTGAAGTGAGCAGAACTGGAAGTACATTGTGCATAGTGACAGTATTATTGTTACGATGAGCGATTGTGAATGACTTGACTACTCTCGTCAATGCAATGATATAACAAAATCCCAAGGGACTAATGATGAAGCATACCATCCACCCCCATAGAAAGAACTGATAAAAGGAACATTTGTGGATTGTACATATATAACCTGGTTGATTTCTTGTGAAGGGGGGAGGTAAGGGAGGGAGGGAGAAAAATTTGGAACTCTAAATCTTAGGAAAATGAATGTTGAAAACTACCCTTACATGTAACTGGAAAAAATAAAATAAATGTTTGTTGCAAAAAGAAAAAAAATTTAAATGAAATGATAGTGTCTATGACTCTAAAAAAATTTCAGTTAACTCAATCACTGAATGATGTTAGTGAGGTTAGGATCATGGGTTCAAGGCTCATACTTGCTTGTTAATTCTATTTCATGGACACCGAGTGAATTCTGATTCTACCCTGATTTTTGCATGTACATCTCATTGGTGAGAATAAGGATCACATGGAAAACAGTGGTTGCTCCTTGAAAAAGTGTTTTCACTTTGAAAATGAAAACCTTTCCAATGTCTGGCATATTAATGGAATCATCTGTTTAAATATAGAATGAATGAAAAGAGAAAAGATTCATTAAGAGCTTACTATGTGGGGGCAGCTAGGTGGCGCAGTGGTTAAAACGTTGGCCCTGGATTCAGGAGTACCTGAGTTCAAATCCGACCTCAGACACTTAACACTTACTAGCTGTGTGACCCTGGGCAAGTTGCTTAACCCCCATTGCCCAGCAAAAAAAAAAAAAAAAAAAAAAAAAAAAAAAGAGCTTACTATGTGACAAAAACAAACCTAGATATTAGCTATAGAATAGAAATTTACATTGGGAGTACAAATACTTTATCATCATCATCATGTTGATGATTTCCCTGCCCTGAAAGATCACATACTCTAACTAAAGTAAAATATATTGAAGGGTCCAGATGTAGGACTACTAGAAAAGCCTACAGAACCTAAAGTTATTGTATGGTATGGTAGATGACAGAGTTCATGAGTAATTTTGACCTATTGAGGTGTCTGTCCCTCAGACTTTGGAGCCTGGATAGACAAGGATTATGCATTCCTTTTCAAGTAATGAGGGTAGTAAATTTATCACCTGGCTTTGGGGACAATAGGGGAAGGTGACATTGGTGGCATGGGGGAAGTATGGACAGCATGGGGGTAGAGAAGGGGTAGAAGGAGAATTCTCTTTTTGGTGTCAATGTTATCAAGCAAGTATGTATTTAATACCTAGTCCATACCCAAGAATAAGTAAGGGATTAAGGTGGAGGAAAAACATGGATAAAAGCTGACATTTATCTGACATTTTAAGGTTTACCAAACACTTTACATAAGTTATCTCCTTTGATCCTCACAAACAACTCTGTGAGATGTAGAAGACAGGCAAGTATTATTCACATTTTATAAATGAAGAAACTGAGATTCATACAGATTAAATGACTCACCCAGGCTCATGAAAACAAAAAAAAAAATAGGATTTGAATATACCCTATTGCCTGTAAATCTAAAGAAGGGGAAAACCACTTTAAAAGAGGTTTATAATATTAATAATAAGAACTAGTGATAGTTTATTATTTTTTATGGAGAGAGGGAGATGATAGGACTAGTTAATTCATTAGTGTAGGTACTCCTCAGGGTAGAAATACTTGTCATTGATAGCAAATCAACACTTCCTCCATAATGTATAGCCTTATACATCTCAGGTCACTGAGACATTTTCATATGGTCAAGAAGTTAATAGAGTCCAAAGGATGGACTTGAAGCCAGGTCTTCTTGACTTTAAGGCCCTCTGGTTGGTTGGTTAGTTGGTTGTCCTGAATGGTTGAAGAGGACCAAAATGACATGACTATGTTGGGTTCAAGGTAGAGTATGTTCATTGGTGGCTGATCAGAACAGTATGAGCTGAAAGGGCTCTAGCAAAGATCAAACATAAATAGTCTAAATGAACATTTGGGGTGGAGATATCTTTAAATTTTTCCATTTCATGATCTGTGGACCTATGAGAATTCTGCTTTACTCACAGATCACAACACCTTCTTTGATGTGGCACATCATGCTGGGTCTTGTGCTGATGTCTCCCATGTCTCACAATCCATGCCAAAGTTCTTCAGAGAGACCTTGAGGGTATCCTTGTATCATTTCTTCTGTCCTCCATGTTAGCCCTTGCCATGTGAGTTATGCACATTCTTGGCATTTGAATAATAGGGCCATGCCCTCAGAGTATTGCTCTCTGTAGTAAAGTTTGAATGTTTGGCAGTTCACTTAGAAAAAGGACCTTAGTGGCTAGTACTTAGGCAGGTGATCATGAGAATCTTCCTAAGACAATCCAAATTGAAGCAATTGAGTGTTCTAACACATCTCTGGTACACTGTCTAGGTTTCACAAGCATATGACAATGGGATCAACACAATGACTACTATTCACTATAATATATTTATATTACCAATACAAAATAAACTGAGATAGTTACTAAAATTTCCTTGTCTTTGAAATTATGAATACTAATAGTAGATACAATTATTATTATCAGAATTGAAATTATTGTTAACCTGGACATAGAGAACAGAAAAGGAGAGGCCTGTTAGAAAGCATAGCAGATTGGGAAGTTGGTGGTCAGAAACCAAACTTTTGACAGGTTACTTACTCTGATCAATACAGTGGTCCAGCACAAGTCCAAAGAACACAGGATGAAAACCATACTTAGCTCCATTTAGAGAACTGATTAATTCAGAGTGCAGATTTTGAAGCATATTTGTCCTTCATTTTTCTTGTTTCTTTTTTCTGGAATATGACTAAAGCAGAAATGTTTTGCATGACTACACTTATATAATAAGTATAGTGTTTCTTGCCTTTCAGTGGTGTGGAGAACAGGCGGAGGAGGGGAGAGATTTTAAAGCAAAATTTAAACACTTTATGTATACATTTAGAGATATAACATTTCCTTTAAGCACTGCTTTGGCTGCATCCCATAGGTTTTGGGTATGTTGTCTCATTATTTTCACTCTCTTGGATGTACTGCTGAGAAAAAGATATATTCCTTTCTATCCCCATTCAATTTTCTCCAGACAGCTATCATAGATAACTTTTCTAACATTCTATTCACCTTTTTAACTTCTTTCCTATTTATTTTGTGGCTAGATTTATCTAATTCTGAGAGGGGAAGATTCAGATCCTCCACTAGTATTATTTTGCTGTCCATTTCCTCTTGTCACTCATTTAACTTCTCTTCTGAGAATTTGGATGCTATATCACTCAGCGCATACATGTTTAGTATTGATATTACTTCATTATCTATCATACCTTTTAGCAAGATGTAGTTTCCTTCCTTATCTCTTTTAATTAGTTCTATTTTTACCTTTGTTTAGTCTGAGATAAGGATTGCTACCCCTGCTTTTTTTTTTACTTCAGTTGAAGAATAATATATTCTGCTCCAACCTTTTACCTTTACTTGGTGTGTATCTCCGTGCTTCAAATGTGTTTCTTTTAAACAGCATATTGTAGGATTCTGGTTTTTAATCCACTCTGCTATTCACTTCCATTTTATAGCAGAGCTCATCCCATTCACAATCACAGTTATTATTACTAAGTGTCTATGTCCCTCCATTCTATTTAATCCCTTTGTACTTTTTACCCCCTTCTTTCATGCTATTCCTCCTCATCAATGTTTTACTCCTTATTCCTACCTCCTCCAATCTGCACTCCCTTTTATCAGTCCCCCACCCTTTTCTTTACCCTTTTCTCCCCTGCTTCTGCCCTCCCTTCTATCAGGCCTCCCCTTTTCCCCTTATTCTTTTACTTCCCTAAAGAATAAGCTAAATGTCTTTATCCAAATGAATGTATACGTTATTCCCTCTTTGAACCAAATCTGATGAGA
This sequence comes from Dromiciops gliroides, assembly GCF_019393635.1. NCBI lineage: Eukaryota > Metazoa > Chordata > Mammalia > Microbiotheria > Microbiotheriidae > Dromiciops > Dromiciops gliroides. The sequence continues at coordinate 383,539,207 of NC_057863.1, forward strand.
GTAAGGTTGAAACAATGCTTACCCCTCCCTTCTTTCCCTCTATTGTAATAGGTTTTTTGCACCTCTTCATATGATATAATTCACCCCATTCCACCTCCCCTTTCCTCTTCTCCCCATAAATTCCCTTTTTAAACCCTTAATTTTCTTTATATCATCACATTAAAGTCAATTTATATTTATACCCTCTGTGTATATTCCTTCCGTCTGCCCAAATAGCTATACAGTTCTCAAGAGTTATAAGTATTATAAATTCCTGTGTAGGGATGTAAACAGTTTAACCTTATTGAATAACTGTTTTTCCCCTGTTTACCTTTTTAAACTTCTCTTGAGTCTTGTCTGTTAAGATCAAATTTTCTATTCAGTTCCAGTCTTTTCATCAGGAGACCCTGAAAGTCCCCAATGTCACTGAATGTCCATCTTTTCCCCTGAAAGAAAATCTTCAGTTTTGCTGGGTAGTTAATTCTTCGTTGTAATCCAAGCTCTTTGTCTTCTGGAATTTCATATTCCAAGCCTTGCTATCCTTTAATGTTGAAACTGCCAGGTCCTGTGCAATCCAGACTGTGGCTCCATGATACTTACATTGCTTCTTTCTATCTGCTTAGAGTACTTTCTCTTTCTTCTTATAATTCTGGAATTTGTCTATAATATTCCTTGGAGTATTCCTTTGGGGGTCTCATTCATGAGGTGATTGGTGGATTCTTTCAATGATAATTTTATTTTCTGATTCTATAATATCAGGGCAGTTCGCCTTGAAAATTCCCTGGAATATGGTGTCTAAACACTTTTCTTGATCATGGCTTTCAGGCAGTCCAATAATTCTCAATTTGTCTCTCCTTGATCTATTTTCCAGGTCAGGTGTCTTTGCAATGAGGTATTTCACATTTTCTTCTATTTTTACTTTCTTTTGATTCTGTTTGACTGATTCCTGGTGTTTCATGGAGTTATCAGCTTCCATCTGTCCAATTTGAATTTTTAAGGCATTGTTTTCTTAAGTAAGCTTTTGCACCTCCTTTTCAATTTGGGCAAATGATTTTTTTAAGGCACTGTTTTCTTCAGTCAATCTTTTTGCTTCCTTTTCCAAGCCCTGATCCTTTGTGCTTCCTTTTCCAAGCTGCTGATTCTTTTTTTTTTCATAATTTTCTTGTGTTGCTTTCATTTCTATCATTTTTTCTTCTACCTCTATCAATTGATTTTTTTTTTTTTGCAGGCAATGGGGGTTAAGTGACTTGCCCAGGGTCACACAGCTAGTAAGTGTCAAGTGTCTCAGGCCAGATTTGAACTCAGGTACTCCTGAATTCAGGGCTGGTGCTTTAACCACGGCACCATCTAGCTGTCCCTATCAATTGATTTTTAAAATCATTTTTGAGGGGGCGGAGCCAAGATGGCGGAGAGGAAGCAGCAAGCTGCCTGAGCTCTCCTTCTGTTCCCTCAAAACGAACATTAAATCAAACCTCTGGACGGATTCTGAAACTACAGAACCTGCAAAGAGACAGAGAGACACAGTCCTCCAACCAGAGATAATTTAGAAGACTTCAGGAAAAGGTCGGTCTGACTCGGGCAAAGGGGAGGCCCAGCGCAGGGCAGCAACCCAGCGCCAAGGGGGTCGGGGCAAGTCAGCAGGAGCTGCGGGCCACAGCCAAACAACTGAGGCTCCCGGAACCTGGCTCAAAAATCTGGTGGCCAAGAAGGACAGTGGAAAAACCTACCTGCACCGGCCGAGAGGGCCACGAATGGCGGGATCAGACGCCGGGGTCTGGCGCCTGGCTGGCCGAGCACAATCAGACAGGAAGTGCAGGGCGAGGGATCTCCACACACCATAAAGGCCTCAGAGTAAAAGCCCGGTCACACAGCACCTATATACCTGCACAAGAAGCCCAAAACAGGGACCCTGGTGCCCCCAGAGCAGACCTCAACTTAAAGAATAAATAAATAGGCTGCAATAATGAGTAAGAAGCAAAAAAGAGCCCTCTCCATTGAGAGCTTCTGTATCAATAGGGAAGAAGCAAACACAAACTCAGATGAGGACAATAGCCTCAAATTGGCTACATCTGAAGCCTCACAAGGGAAGGTGAATTGGTCGCAAGAACAAAAAGCCTTCCTGGAAGAGCTCAAAAAGGATTTTAAAAATCAATTGCAAGAGGTAGAAGAAAAAATGGGGAGAGAAATGAAAGCAAAACAAAAAAACTATGAAAAAAGAATCAGCAGCTTGGAAAAGGAAGCTGAAGAAAACAAAGCCTTAAAAAATTCATTTGGCCAAATGGAAAAAAAGCTGCATAATCTCACTGAAGAAAACAATACCTTAAAAAATTCACTTGGAAAATGGAAAAAAAGGTGCATAATCTCACTGAAGAAAACAATACCTTAAAAAATTCACTTAGCCAAATGGAAAAAAAGGTGCGTAATCTCACTGAAGAAATCAATGCCTTAAAAATTAAAGTGGGACAGTTGGAAGATAAGGAATCCATGAGACACCAAGAATCAGTCAAGCAGAATAAAAAAAATGAAAAAATAGAAGAAAATGTGAAATACCTCATTGGAAAGACAACTGATCTGGAAAACAGATCGAGGAGAGACAATTTGAGAATCATTGGACTGCCTGAAAGCCATGACCAGAAAAAGAATCTAGACACCATATTCCAGGAAATTATTAAGGAGAACTGCCCTGATATCATAGAATCAGAGGATAAAATCATCATTGAAAGAATCCACCAATCACCCCCTGAAAGAGACCCCAAAAGGAAAACTCCAAGGAATATTGTAGCCAAATTCCAGAATTATCAGGTGAAGGAGAAAATACTCCAAGCAGCCAGAAAGAAGCAATTTAAATATCATGGAGCCACAGTCAGGATTGCTTAGGACCTGGCAGCTTCAACATTAAAGGACCGCAAGGCTTGGAATATGATATTCCAGAAAGCAAAGGAGCTTGGATTGCAGCCGAGAATCTATTACCCAGCAAAAATGTGCATTTTTTTCCAGGGGAAAAGATGGACATTTAATGACATTGGGGACTTTCAATCTTTCCTGGTGAAAAGACCAGAACTGAATAGAAAATTTGATCTCAACATACAAGACTCAAGAGAAGTTTAAAAAGGTAAACAGAGGGGAAAAAAAAGTTACCCTATTAGGTTAAACTGTTTATATCTCTACACAGGAAGATAATACTCATAACTCTTAAGAACTGTAAATGTATTTGGGCAGAGAGAAGGACTTTATATAGAGGGTATAAATATAAATTGTCTTTGATGTGATAATACAAAAGAATTAAGGGGATAAAAAGGGAGTCGATGGGGAGGAGAGGAAAGGGGAGGTGGAATGGGATGAATTATATCATATGAAGAGGTGGAAAAAAACCTATTACAATAGAGGGAAAGAAAGGAGGGGGGAACATGGTTTCAACCCTATTCTCATTAGATTTGACTCAAAGAGGGAATAACATATACGTTCATTGGGATAAAGAAACTTAACTCATTCTTTAAAATCATTTTTGAGCTCTTCCAAGAAGGCTTTTTGTTCTTGAGACCAATTGATATTCCCTCATGATGCTTCACATGTAGGCAATTTGAAAGTATTATCTTCCCTGTCAACACAGAAGCTCTCAATGGCAAGAGCTCTTTTTTTGTTTCTTACTCATATTGCAGCTTTTCTTTTCTTTTTTTTTTTTAAGTTGAGGTTTGCTTCAGGGGCACAAGGGTCACTTTTTCAAGCTTCTTGTGTTAGGGGATAGGAGCTGTGTTACTAGCTTTCTACTCTGAGGCCTCTATGGCTTGTGGATTTCTCACTGCCCTGGGCTTGTTCACTGTACTTGCTCCAGGCACTGTGATGGCCAGGCCCAGTCAAGACTGTCCTGTGGTTGGCCCTCCAGCTGGCAGCCTGCCCTCTTAGCTGTTGCTGGTCGATCTTACAACTGGCCTGCTACACCACCAGCTTGCTGAGCCAAGATCAAGGAGCCTCAGTTGCTCTTCTGTGGCCAAGAGCTTCCTGCTGACTTGCCAAGACCTCCTCAGTGCTGCGCTGTGCTGTTTGAGCTATGCTGCAAACCCCTTTTGCCCAAGTGAGACCGACGTTTCCTGAAGTCTTCTAAATTATCTCAAGTTAGAAGATTGTGTCTCTCTGTCTTTTTGTAGGTTCTGTAGTTTCAGAATCCCTTTAGAGGCTTGATTTAATGTTGTTTTGAGGCAAACTTGGGAGACCTCAGGCAACTTCCTGGATTCTCTCTGCCGTCTTGGCCCTGTCTCTCTAAACATTTAAAAAATATATATCACAAAGAGTTAGACAAGACTGAAAAGACTGAACAATGAAAATGTATCTCATTAAAATAAGTGTTTTACTCACAAATAGCTTGTTAATTAAGGTAAGACACTGAATTTTTTTAAAGGAGTATAGATTAGAGCTGAAATAGGTTTTAATATAATATACTACAATTGCCATGTTTTTATTTTGGAGCAACTGTACCCAATTGAAGTTAACTGATTTGAAAAGGTTATGGAGATAATCAATGCTTGAGGCAGGATTTAAATTAAAGTCCTTTGACTCCAAGTATAGTTCTACATTACCCTGCAACCTCTGAAAGTTCAAATTTAGATGGTTCTCCAATCTCACTTTTAGACTTAATAAGTCCCTTTCAAATTATTGCATTTTCTATGAAATAATGTTTTATGAATAATCTCATTGCTATAGAACCAATTCTGAAACATACTTTAGGTAACAAGACCTCTGAACTGGAAATTTAATAAGCATGAACCAATAAGGAAGCATATGGAGATATAGGAGGAAATGGAAAACAATTGGTCTTGCTGTCACAGATAGTAATTAATTTAGGATGTCATCATCACTGTGTTTCCTAATGGATATGATAGTTCAGTAGGGTGGAATGTTAGGTTCAAAAGGTGGTGATTTAACTATATAGGAAATACAGGAGGATGTGTAGCATAATTCCTTTATTTGGAAAATGCAAAATTCCTCACTTAAAGAAACATAACTGTATTGTATTATTGAGTAAGGATCTAGAACATAATTTTTAGAACCTTCTGCAGCACTAAATAAATCTAGAGAAAACAAGGCAGAGACTTGATTAAATACAATTTTATCATATTAATACTTTTAACTGTCTCCCTTCAGAACTTGGAGTTAGTTGATGGTGGTGGCAGGATCTTGAGGTAATGCTATGAAACAACAGGGAAGGAAGTATATAAAACAAATGAAAGCTGGCTAAATTGAAAGGCAATAGATTATTGATACCTTTGAATGCCAGACCTGAACTTTGCGGTTTTGTCCTACAGGGAAAATCCAGAATAATTCATTATTTTTGTTCAGGAAAATGTTATAATGAAAGAGGTATTTTAGGATGGTTTAGCTGGATGTCACTGGCAGTATGGAGTAAGATAATAGAGGAAAAAGCTGGAAAGAAAATTGAGGGAAAGTATATACCTAAACTTGAATAATGGAATGAGTTTGATGGATTCAAGACATCTTAAAGTAATACTCAATAGGATGATAGAACTAGATCTCAAAGAGACCTCAAAACTAAACTGTTAACTGCTCTCATTTCATAGATGAAGAAAATGTGGCCCCAAGAGGTTGTGACTAACCCCAAAATAGATAGGTAGTAGTTATTACAGATGAGACTTGCACTCAAATCATCTGATTCCTGAGCCAAAGCTATTACTGCTTTACCACTTTGGCCTTCATTGAATGATAGTAAATAAAAGTAGGGAGTTATTTATAATTCCTGAGATTGTGAACCTGGGAGAGAGAAGTCTAGACATAAACCTGTCTATTTCAAAATGGAAGATACATTTCAGACACTAAAACAGCCACTTAGAGCAGGAAGGTGGCACAGTGAATAGAATGCCAGCCTAGAGTCAAGAAGACTCATCTTCTAAGTTCAAATCTATCTTCAAACACTGGCTGTGTATCCCTGAACAACTCACTTAAACCCTTTTGCCTCAGTTTTTCATATGTAAAATGAGCCAGAGAAGAAAATGTCAAATTAATCTGGTATCTTTACCAAGAAAACCTCAAATAGGGTCATGGAGAATCAGACATGAATGAAATAACATGAACAACCATAAAACACATCCACTTGGAAATAAATACCAAATAGGCAAGCATAGATTTGAGAATAGCTCATTTAATTCAATTTCATTAATTTACTTAAGTTCCCTGGGCTTCAGTCTCTATATCTATAAACAGAAGGATTGAATAAGGCTCTAACTCCTAGTTGTTATGCTTCTCAATATTTACTATGTTCCTAGTTGGTGTCAAAACTGTATTTGATTCAAGAGAAATATGTGATATTGTTCTAGCTTTTGAGATATTTGCATTGTAGCTATGGAGATATCTATGAATGTGAAACATTAAAAAAAAAAAAGATTCTGTTTAGAGCAACCTTAAATGATATTGGATTTTCCATCAGATGATGAACAATAGGTTATGTTGTTTGTACTTCATTCTCAAAGAGGGCCATGATATCAGTGTGATTTTATGACTTTCAGTGAATTGGATTTAAGTCACCAGAACTGGGCAAAGTCACCAACTTCACTATGTCCACCAGAGCCATCTGAGTCCAAAGGCAAGACATGTATCAGGAAAACTGGAGATGGCACTGAATGTTTGAGGCAATCAAGGATAAATTACTTGCCCACAGTAATATAGCTAGCAAGTATCAAATGTCTAAGGTTGAATTTGAATGCATATTTGTAACATTCATATAAGCTTCCCCATGTTCCTCAGAATTTTTTATATTATTTATTCATTTCTACTTAGTAATACTCTAATACACTCAAATGTTGGAGGTTTTATTTTTCCAACAAATACCCAGTTTTAGGACACTTTATATGTATATTTGATTTATCACATATAATGCTACTTTGAACATCTGTATGGGTGTACTATGTTTACATATGTTTTATGCATGTGTGTTTATGTATGTGGATGCATGTATAAACACAAAAGATTTTTATGTCAATATCATCCAAGTTACATAACTTCAGTAGTTAGATCGCCATATGGATCAAAGAATATGTGTGATTTAATAATTTTTCTTGGATATTTCCAAATTATTTTTGATGGTGAATTAAAAATGTTTATAGCTCCACCAGTAGAGAATTAACACATGGCATTATTTTCTCCTTTGTCCAAAACTGTATTTATATATATATGTATGTATGAAAACCCACACAATTTTTTTCTGTCAAAATCATCCTAGTAGCTAGATTCCCATATAAGTCAAAGGGTATGTATGATTTCATAACTTTTTTGTATTTTCAAATTATTTTTGATGGTAGTTTGAATATATTCACAGCTACACCAGTTGGGAATTAGCTTGAGCCATTATTATTTTCCCTTGGTTCAAACATTATGCAAGGGAATTAAACATTGACTTAATCAAGAATGTTGGAGAAAATTTATGTATAGAGTCTGAAAGGGTGCAACAGGTGGTAGATTTAACTTTGAAAGGAATGGAAAAGAAGCATAGGTTAATAGGAAAATGAATAGTTTACCTTCTTATAGTGTAAATATGCTATTAATTTTTAGAAGATAAGACTATGTTTGTTTAAAATTGTCCTGGTTCTTTTATACCTTTGTCTAATTTAGCACATATTGGTTTTGGTTCCCAGGAAAGAAAAACTTCAAGACAAGTACAAAAATGTTGATTTCAAAATTTCATGCAGCAAGACTTACCCAGAATTTTAATTTTGCTTTGTTAAAACTGTTGGCTGAGTTGGTAACAGGAGATCAGATTCTTGGATATTGAATCTAATCAGATTACAAAGACTTAGTTCATATTTTGATGATGACCAACCCCACTTGTAAGAAGTCCCCATATTTGCAATGGTAATATGGCTTCATGTATCCATATGAATCAGTCTCTGAAGTCTTTTTGTTAGATTGGAATAAAGTGTGTTTAAACTCAGCCTTGAACAAAGAATAATTGTTCTACTTTCAAAATGACTTAAATTCTGGATTGGCAAGGAACATGAAATTTATGTGGTTAAAATTACAATTAAATCTTGAGAAAATCTTCAAATGCATTTCAGAGAGAAATTCAGTAGTCTAAAATTTTAATGGTGTTTTCTACATATTTAACCTGAGGAGACCTGGATTATGGTCATATTTGATTTGTCCTTTGGAGGAAGTAAATGTCACCAAATGGGTAGCTATTGGGGTGGCACCAAATGGAACTGAGCCTAGTAGGCTGGTTGAGTTAGACTAGTTACAAGGGAACTGCATGGATTTTAAGATTCACATAGTTAGTAAAACAACTCTTTAAGCAAGGGACATATGAATGATGGATTTAACATAACTAGTAAGATAGGCAAAAAATGAGTACAGCTAATTAGAAAAGAATAAAAAACAAAGAAACATTCATATCTAATGATTGGATTAGCTTCCACAATTGAAAGATCAAGGAAAATCAGAATAGGCTGAAGGGAGATTTCAAATAAAGAAGCATGAGCAGCCTCTCTGAAACCACATCATAAGGTTTTGACCACTGATCCAGAGACAGATGCTATCTGTTCTCTACCCTCTATATAAAGTTCCTGCTTTCTATGAGCAGATAAATCCAGAAGTGTATACTCAGCAATGTAGACTAAAGGCTTAACTTGTAGTTTCTCAGGTGGTTTAGTAGAGAAACTAGGTTTAACTTAAAAGTAGACCTTTTTTCTAAATATTTGTGAGTCAAGAAACATTCATTAAGCACCTACTGTGTGCCAGGCACTGTGCTAAATGCTGGGAATAAAATGAAAGGAAAAATAAAAGTCTCTTCCATTGCAGAACTCACAATCTGATCAGGATGACAAAATGCAAATCTGTAAAAAAAAATAAGCTATTTATATAATAAATAATAAATAAGCAACAGAGGGAACATACTAGTTTGGCCAAAGGTTCTTGTGGAAGTGGAAATTAAACTAAGATATGAAGGAAGTTAAGGGATCCAGATGGCAGAGAGGAGGTGGAACAGCATTCTTAATATGGGGGACAATCAGTGAAATTGTCCAAATTTGGGAGATGGAGAATCTTGTGTAGAGAACAGCAGGGAAGCTGTTATCACTGGATTGAAGAATTTGTGCTAGAGTGAAATGTGTGAGAAAAGTCAAAAATTATGGGGCAGGGGCGTGTAATTTATGTAGAGCTTTGAATGCCAGACAGCAGAGTAATAACATAGGCAGTAATGGTATTTTAAGAGTGAGGGTAGGGGGCAGCTAGGTGGTGAAGTGGATAGAGTACTGGCCTTGGATTCAGGAGGACTTGAGTTCAAATCTGGCTTCAGACCCTTGACACTTACTAGCTGTGTGACCCCAGGCAAGTCACTTAACCCCAATTGCCTTACCAAAAAAAAAAAAAAAAAGAGTGAGGGCAGGGGTGGGGGAATGTCATTACCTTAGATTCCTATTTACAATCATAATCTGAGAGCAGTGGAGAAGATTGAGAATTAAGCTGCAGAAGGGATATTTATAAAATTATTGAATCTTAAAAGAAGGGGAAGAAAGGATGGAGAGACTTTGCCACGATGAATCAGACTTGGCCTACATTTCCAAAGTCAGGTCTGGTTCCATTCTGATGTTCTTTCATTAGCTCTCTAATGTTTTCTATATCCTTATTCTGCATTCTCCTTCCCTCATTCAAAATCTCCCTAATTTTAATTTTACAATAATTGAGCAAAAGTAGGTCATTTCTCCCTGGTTGGACTAGAACGACTTTGCATATACCTTTCCAACACAAATATGGGGCACTCTCACAAACCCAGCAGTTGATCTTTTTCTTTAGTTATGATAACAGACTATGTAATGACAAGAAAAGATGCTGGTCTTTCAATTTGGTTAATGTGTGTGCATGTGTGTGTGTGTGTGTGTGTGTGTGTGTGTGTGTATGTGTTTGTATTTATACCCCAAACCCCAAATTGTCAAAAAATTAGAAGACTTGTTCTCTGTTCTTCATTTCTGTGTTGTTGGAAATACAGTTTTTGATCTCTCATCTCTATTGAGAACACTTTCATTGTTCTCTTTTGGTGGTACCTTGCTCATGTCTGATCCATTAAGATTTAAGTTTTTTAATAGTTTTTGTTGTTATTTAGTCATTTTTTTCAGGCATGTCCAACTCTTTGTGACCCTATTTAAGTTTTCTTGGCAAAGATACTTGGTTTCCATTATTCTTTTCTCCAACTCATTTTACAGATGAGTAACTAAGGCAAACAGGGTTGAGTGACTTTCCCAAGGTCACATAGCTAGTAAGTGTCTGTGGTCAGTTTTGAAATCAGGTCTTCCTGACTCTATGCCTGGTGCTTTATCCACTGCACTACCTAGTTGCCCCCTTTTAAAGGGTAGGACTTATTTAACTCCTTATGTAACAAGCCTAAAAAATTGGTAAAAATCTGATACATTAATATAATAAAAATGCTTATTAATTAACTTATCATAAGCCAGATTTTTATTATTGTGTAAAGGAAGGTTTTGCCATGATCAGATTTCAAATCCCTTGGAAAGTATTGTATCTACATAGTAAAAAATCTGATTTTGCAATTGGTATCAAAGAAAACCTTCTGCTAAATATGTACTATATCATTTCCACATGGTGATATATAAATGTCTTTCTAATATATAGAAAATCAAAAACCTTCTATCTTCCCATTAACCTAAGATGGGTAAAATTATTTTTAAAAATGCTAATATGAAGTGGAAACAAACAAAAGAAAAACTTTCCTTCTATCCCCATTGTTTAACCTTTCCCATAGTGATGAAACTTTACCTACCCAGGCTTATTCTTTCTCACTGCAAGAAGACAGCTGTTTTGGAAACAAGGACAGGAAATTGGCAATGTGAGAACAGCAGTGATTTTATAATTGGAAAATCATCTGATAAGAAGGCAAGTTGGTGGGCTAGAAAGTCAGGGCATCCGTTAGTACTAGCTATATTATTATATGTTTTAAATGTAGACATATCAATTTATCTCTCTGAGACTAGGTGTTCTCATGTGCCAAAAGAGATTATGACACATGATTATATCATGGATAAAATATGGCAATTGTGTAAAAGGAAATTTGAAAAGTTTAAAATATTTATCTTCCACACTATTCATATCATATAATGTTACTTATTCTAATGCATTATCAGTTATAGAAACCCAGATACTCAAAATCACATTGTATAAGAAACAAGTAAAATTCCTGGAAAAGAGAAATATTTGGGGGTAGAGCAATTGTTGTCTTCATGTATGTGAAGGTTCAGTAAACAGCAGAGAGTATGTTTGTGCCAGAGAGAAGAAAATAAATGTTTTGCCAGACATTGGATATGTTGTTAAGCAAAAAATATATCTAAGCTTACTATTAGCACATGCTATTGTGAGAAAATAGTGGGATTTGGGGAGGCCCCCCACTTGAGCCTGACTTGCCTGACCTCATTTAAGGCCATCTCATAGTCAGTAGAGTAGGAGCTGGGATTCTGAATAGAGAAAATAGAGATTAAAACCACACCTACTTGAAAGCCTTTCCCCTCAAAGGGTCTGTCCTCTGGACTCTGATCAAGGCATGTGCTTCTTATTTTAATATGGACCACCCTTAAACCCAGCAAACTAATAAAATTGAATGATGCTAGCAAATTAGCTTTGAGCAATGTGTAAGGGCCATACTCTTCCGGCCTGCAGGGAGCTTACACTCTCACTTTCTCTTGGTCTGGGATGCTGGAGGATGCAGTCATGTACCTTCCCCTTCCTCTCTATTCTAGGTAATGCAGGGCTTCTGAACTTTTGGAGCAATGTGCTCTTTTTTTACTAACATTTAATATTATTTAATAAAATTTTAATGCCCTGAACAGGTATTATAGCCTCTAATTTATAAGTAGCAATATATTATAAACCCAAGCTAAGTTCCCTAAAACCTAGAACAGAGACAGGCACCTCCATATATATATATATATATATATATATATATATATGTATATATATATATATATATATATATATATATATATATGTGTGTGTGTGTGTGTGTGTGTGTGTGTGTGTGTATATATATATGTGTGTGTGTGTGTGTGTATATATATATATGTGTGTATATATATATATAATTCTATTATATGTTTATATTTATATTCATATTTGCAGAGCAATGGGGTTAAGTGACTTGCCCTGGGTGACACAGCTAGTAAGTGTCAATTGTCTGAGGCCAAATTTGAACTCAGATACTCCTGAATCCAGGGCCAGTGCTTTATCCACTGCGCCACCTAGCTGCCCCCTCCATATATTTTCAAACAACACACTATTCATTTCTGGAGCATTGATTTCCAGCATTTGACTTCTATTTTCCAAATTTGTATGGGCTCAAATAGGAAGAAGTAACCTTCATGAACAGATTTCTTTGTTTAACTGTGATGGCTTTAGAGTATGCTCTTGGGAAGATTTCACTTAGCATACCAATATAATGATTTGGTTATTCCTTTGATTAAGCAGATTGGATCTATATAATATCACTGAAAGACTATCAGTAGGTGGCTAATAAAATACAAAAGATGATTGGTAAGGAATTATAGAATGTATACTCAATAACATTTTAACCTGTATTAATTGTGGGCAATATTAGAAATTATAGGACTTATTAAAGTCCATATCCTCCAGTTTACAAACTGTAACCAGCATTATTTGTAGTGATAAAAATCTTCAGGAAATACAAAAAGGATACTATGACAGCATTAGTATTCAGTGAAATGAATGGCTTTGGTGGGTTGGTCTTATTTTATAAGCTGTTACGATACCTACAACTCATTTTCATAGTTCAAACTTGTGCTCAGAAGAATTTTTCTTCTTAATTGCTCAAGATGCTCCATGGTGACATTAGCTACATTGGCTGCAATACAGAGATTAAAGAATGAAGTCATTGCATTATACAGCTAACACAATTGCTAATAAAGATCAGTAGTGACATGATAAATTGTGGAGAGACAGTTAATATAAATGGAGACTCATGGGGTCTACCTGTACAGATTGTAATAATCTATATTCTGTACAGAGATTACAAAAGGTGAGATACAGCTGAACTAAAGACAGAACATATACATATATATATATATATATATAGGTATACACAAACGTACATATATAATATATTCATACGTAAATGTGTGTATATATAATGAAAAGAAATACCAATCTTAAAATCTTACAAGTTAGGAAAGAAAGGTAGTTGAATTAAAATAACATCAACAGTGACATACAAAGTTCTCTTTATTCACCTGTCAAAATTATTTTTTACACATGATATCATTAAGTTACATTATCTGTCATAGAAGCATTCATGATTCTTAGTTTATCACTAACACTAATGTCTCATGATACTCTATAAACCTTTTGTCCAAGTTTGCCCTTGGATGTGAGCAGGACTCCATACTAATGAGGATTTAGAAGTGAGTTATTCGGGGCAGCTAGATGGCACAGTGGATAAAGCACCGGCCCTGGATTCAGGAGTACCTGAGTTCAAATCCGGCCTCAGACCCTTCACACTTACTAGCTGTGTGACTCTGGGCAAGTCACTTAACCCCAATTACCTCACAAAAAAAAAGAAGTGAGTTATTCTTCATGAATAGATGGTTAGCTTCTTGGGCATATTATTCATTTTTGATTAGTAAATGATATTTTGATTAAAAAGTTAAATCAATGAATCAAAAATCCCAGGATTATAGGAGGCTTTAGAATTTATCTATTACCACTGACACCTCACAAAGTATCCCCTAAACAATCTGACATCCCCAAAACATGATGATTCTGCTTTAATTTCAACAAAACAAATCACAAGGGGAATTGACTGTTTCCTGGCCTTTATTTTGGCAGGCATTTTGGTATGTATAACTTCTGGAAACCTTTTTAAATATTCATTTTAATTTTGAGGATGCATAATATCCATGTATTATTTCTACACAGCCCTCAGAGGACAAGAACAAAAAGTCTAATCCACCTTTCACCTAAAAGTCATTTAAGTGAATGAAGAGAGCAATCATCATCCCCTTGTGTTCTCTTCTTCATATTAAACATGGTTGTCTTTCAGGTCATCCTCATGTGGATTCCTTCACCATTCTGGTTGTCTTTTCCTGGATCCATTATACTTTATCTAAATGGTGGGATCCAGAAACAAATACAATACTCCACATTTTTGTGTGGAGTACATTGGAGTAGCATCATATATTTGAAAACTATATGAATATGGGAAAGTCCAAGAACCAGAGACCAAATGTTTCAGAAAATATATTTTATAAATTTCACTAAATGGAGGAGAAGAAGTTGTGTTTTGAGAATAAACTTTAGACCACTTTAATAGAGGAAGGAATTAGATGAAATTAGAAAAGTGAATACAGATCTGGCATAGAAGTATTCTATTTTATTGATGGAGAACTAAAATATCCAGATATCCTCTGCTCTTTTCTATTGGCCAAAAAATAGCTAACAAAATTGTTATTTAACTAAATTATCACTTTCTTCTTTGAATTATGGAGGAAGCAACATGGGAAACTTCTTTTGGGTTTTTTTCTGATCAGTAAGGGAGAAAAGTGTGCCGAAGTAATATAACTAGAATTTTACCTTATGGTACTATCATAACCATTGCAACATAAGGTTCCTTATATGGCACGGGAAGGGATGTGTGTGTGAGAGAAGTAGGTAATCTGTCAGATATTTGAAAAGGAATTTTCAAAGTGTTCAGAAGAAGGATAGTTAGGGACTAATCTTTCAATCTTTATTAGGGAAAAAATGGTTTAAGAGCAATGGATAGCTGTCAAAAATGAAATTTGATAAACATATTCTCATAAAGAAGGAGGTGGTCAGTTTAAAGAGAATGACTTAGATACATGTAAAATTCATCTACTGATATGAACGTAATATACAATAATTTTATTTTTTCCAGTTATTTTCCTGCTATAAAATATTTTGTTTTAAATATATCGGTATGCATTGAGAATAAATTATACTTTTATGATGACTTTTTGTTTTGTCCAGTGTTACCTCATTTACATATACCAGGTATTTATATCTATTGGCAATGCATCCTTTTGCATGTGTATGTATTTGTGTGCTTAATGACCTAAATATGTCCTGCATGAAGGCTTTTGAATAATGTGGGTGATAAAACTGAGTAAAGGATTTTTTAGGTCACAAACTAGGTGTGACAATAAAAAAATCAACTTTTTACTCCTATGACTTATAATGAGAATAGAAAGCAATTCAGCCATATTTTTGAGCATCATTAGAGTAAATGTATAAGTAGGTGACTACTTTGAAGAAGTCAACATTTCCCCCTGGGTCTATAAGTTGTGAATGGCAGGTTTGTGAATGATATTAATTTGTAACTTTATTTTCATGTCTCCTAGTTCTGAATCCTAGCTTGTAAAACCACAGCAAAGTGATTTTTTTGTAGTTATTCTTTGAAATTAGGGAAGTTGCAGCAGCTGGAATAAATAGTTCCAGCAATTTAAACCGTTTGTATAAATTATACATACTGAACACATAATTATTTATTTCAACACATAAACATGTCCAAAAGTATAATTGGATTCTATATTTCTTTATGATACTGAACAAGACAGAAGAAAATCTATAAAACAGCAGTCAGATTTCAAAGGCAAGTTGTACATGGAACATGTCACTTTTGTTTACAATTGTTTCTACTATTACGGCAAGAGTGCTTCCTTTTAAAATTGCTGTGAAAATTTGTCTATGAATGAAAAATAGAGGAATTTGAGTTTCTGAATCACAACATTTTCCAAGTTTGCAAAGATCTCAAAGAATATATAATACAAACCTCTAAATTTTGGTTTTAAGTAATTGATTGTTTAGCATTTATTCTTTCTTCCACCCACCCCATTGATCAAAGTAAAATACAATAAACATTCATAAGAAGTGTGGATATTCCAGTAAAACATACCCTTACATAAGAAAGTTGAAAAATATGTATATAGGTTTCATTATATATATATATATATATATACACAAACATACACATACATGTGAACACATGTGTATATACATTCATGTATACATATGTGTGTGTTTTCCATTTTAAGTCCATCAAGTCTGACTGGAGGTGAATAACATGTTTAACTTTGGTCCTCTGAAATGATCCTTTTTGGTTACATTGAACAGAATACAAAAGCCTTTCAATGTTTTTCTCCATAATATCATCATTGTTTTGATTGTTCTCTTATTTCTGCTCACTGTGTATCACTTGATTGAGGTTTTTCCAGTTTCCTCTGAACTTTTCCATCTTATTTTATATAGCACAACAATACTCCATTACATCCATATATCATGATTAATTTAACAGTTCCCCATTAGCTTGGAACTTCTTTTTGCTGCTATAAAAAGAGTTACTGTCTTTATTTATTTTGTCCACATAGGTCCTTTAGCTATTTTAGCACTTTGCTATCCCTTCTATTTTTATAGATGAGGAGTTTAAGGTTTGTTCATGGTTACACAGTGAATTAGGATCCATTTAATAAGTTCAAAAACAATTCAATAAATCCTGTTCCTCTCACTCCCTACCCTGTGCCATTTTTCTACATTATTCTGCCTGAAAGCAACAGATTTCTGACTGACAGCCATTCATCAGCATTTTATCATCCATGTGATAGAATACTACCTTATAGCAATTAATCCAGGATCGAAGGTTTGATCATTTCACTAATTTAGCATGCAATTTCCCTGTTATTCTTTTCTCAGAAAAGTAATTAGATAGATAGCTCAATGAAATGAGTTTCTTTTTCCTCTTATTTGCTCCTTCCTCTTTTTCCCATTACTGATATGACAAAGCTCTCATAGGCACATATACATTCTCTCTATCCTCTTCTCAGGCCATAGCATTAGTAGCTGCTTGCTGGACTACAAAAGGAAATGGGGAAAAAAGTAACTAAAATATAAATAGGAAGAGAGAAAAAGGAACGAAATTGAAAAATTGAGGAGTTGAAAACTCATACTATGGCTAACCAGCCTTAAGAAATTGACAATAGAATGCAATGTATTCCAGCTGGAGCTGGGCAGTTCATTGATGAGCAAGAAAGTTGATCATATAACAAATTGTTGTCAAGTCTCTATAAATCATTATAAAAGGGCTATTATCACACAATGCATGGAAACACATATAGAAACAGAACTTGACAGATGGGGATTTCTATAAATACATCAACAAAATTATGAAATGTTGAAAGACAGAGAACAAAGGTCTACAAGTACAAAATAAAATTAATTCTCTAGAGATCTCTAATACTGCAGGCATCCCCATCTGTACTATCAGCTGCCCTGAAATGCCAATGACCTTCACACTGGATATAAGATTTAATGCTGCCATAAGAAAGAACAGAATGTATTTCTTCATGTTGATCCAACATATACACTGAAAGTGTGTTTCTTTTATCTACATGGACTTGAAAGCAAATGGGAGGTATCGAAACTGAACATATGGAGAGCAAAACCAAGAGATGTTTTCATGAAACTACTTTTAGAACTTAAGTTTTCTATTTGTGTGCATGTGTTTTAATGTTCTCTTGTGTTGTGATTTTGTAATAGTGATATAAGATGTATTGGAATTCAGTTCTATGGGACTTGTTAAAGGCTTTTTTCATTGTTGAAAGGAGCTAAAAATTAGCATATGCATGTGTACATGAGTCCTCAGTAGTGCATGGAGTTACAAGACAAAAGGAAAGGACTTATAGAGGTATGGCATAGAAATATGGCTAGATGTCCATAAACTTTCCTTTGGTCTCTACTGAAGTTAGAAAAATAATCAAAACAATACCTGGGGAGGTGGAAAGTCAAATTAGAGTATTTCTATTTAAGCTTTAAGCAGTCTGTGAAGGATAATCTATGGAGTAGGAACTGAGGGATGATGGTTGGTGAGTAGAGTAACTTTCAAAGGCTAATAATGAAAAATTAAAAGACCACAAGTTTTTTTATACCACCCAGGAGGAAGTCTGATTTTTAATTAAGATATTTTAGTTGAGGTCTATGAGTAGATTTAAACACCATTATATGTTGATCATAATTAAGAATTCATAAAATGATTCATAATAGTCTTTAGGAATATTTTCTTAAGTTTGCTATGCAACTAATATTGGCAGAGGGGATTCCTGTAGAAAGCTGCATTTTATCTAGAACTTAAAGGAATCCAATAAAGCTAAGAGGCAGAAATGAAAAGGGAGGAAATTACAAACAAGTGGGACTGCCAATGAAAATGTCCTGAAGAGGTCCAAGTGAGATTGGATTACATAGCATGTGGGGAAAGATGGGTTAGGTATAAGAAAGTTGCAAAGGTGTGGGAGATGGGTGTGAAGCAGAAGGAGAGGTAAAATACAAGACATTTTGATCAGATAAGAGAATTTCAGATTTTGAAGGCATGGCAGTGGAGCATTTATAAGTGTTGAAAAAATTAACAATATGACTATCTCTAATGCACAGTTGAGGTGGAGTGGAGAAGTAAGTCATGGAAAATGAGTAAGTTAAGTAACTGGCAGGTTGAGAATATTTGAGGGAGTATTGACATGTATGCTGAAGTCCTCTAGTAGAAGGCCAAGAGTAGGGGAGGAAAAATTGATTCCAACGCTGAACTCATTGAAGAAAGAAGGGGCATTTCCTGAAGTTCAGTAGACAACCATTATCAAAATTTTTAGATTAATGAGATTAATGAGGTTAATGAGATAAGAAAGTTTATTAACACCACTTAGGGTTCAGACTCAGGGTATTATCCTCTCATAATGCTTAGGCAGTTCAGTGAAAGGGACAAGTGACAGGGAAAAGCTCATGGAATAAAATTTCTATCACCCTCCTACATGTAGGTCATTCCAGGAGATAGGTTTTAGGAGCAAGAATGTTGTCTCCTGCACTAATGCATTTTTGGTGGAGTTGTGAACTGATCCAACGATTCTGGAAAGCAATTTGGAACTACACCCAAAGGACAATCAAGCTGTGCATAACTTTTGATACAGCAATGCCACTACTGGGTCTATATCCCAAAGATATCATTTAAAAGGTAAAAAATATATTAGCTATTTTTTATTGTTTTGATGTATTTCAGTTTGATTATAGGATTAGGCTCCCTTCTTTAAGAATACCTATCCCTAACTAACATAGAGAGTCAGACAAACATAGAGAGTCTCTTAAGACTATCTTACCTATACATTTAGTGAATAGATAAAGAAGACTTTATTATTTAGTTACAGGTAATTAGAAGAATATAATAATCATAAAACTATAAGGTTTTTTAAAAGGTTATGTCCTGTAATGATTGGAATGATGCCACCTGCTGGAGACTTACTGTAGAAAAGTTCCACCATGAAAGGAAGGTCTTTGAGGGCAAGAACATGCGTCTTTTCTTTAGCATCAGGAAGTGACATTTGATAGTTGGAGGAAGAAGGAAGAGCCAGGCGCTCTGACTCACTCTCTTTCCTTTGGACTCTGGTGGAGAGCGGAGCTAGAAATGTGCTCTCCCTTTAATAGATAGATGAATGTAGGCCTTTCTCTCTCTCTTTACCAAATTCTTATTCTCCTTAATAAATGCTTAAAAGTCTAACTCTTGCTAAAGTTTATAATTTATTGGCAACCACTCATTAGATATTTTAGACAGTTTAGCTAGAATTTTAGCCCTTAACAGACCGATTCTCTAGCAGAAAGGGGGGTTCACCAAAAGTTGTTTCCCTTTCTGGAATTTGGAGAAAGGTTAGGAGAGGTCAAGTTATTTTTTTCCAGTCTTAGTGGGTAGGCTTCTTTTTTTCTTCAGTTAGGACATAAATTGAGTAATGGACTCTGCTAAGGAATATGGCTGGGGATAGGGGGTGACTGCTAACCACTGACCACATGAGTTCCTCTTTTCCAGTACACTTCATATGTAAAAAAAGAAAAAAAAAGAGTAGTACTTGGAGGAAAGGAATTTTGGCATAGGATTAAGAAAGCTTCGGGGCAGCTAGGTGGAACAGTGGATAGAGCACCAGCCCTGGAGTCAGGAGTACCTGAGTTCAAATCTGGCCTCAGACACTTAACATTTACTAGCTGTGTGACCCTGGGCAAGTCACTTAACCCCAATTGCCTCGCTAAAAAAAAAAAAAAAAGAAAGAAAGCTTGTGAGAAGCTAGATAGTATAGTGACCTGCCTTATCCAGTTGGATTATGTTCAAAACAAGTTTCTATCATTTTTATACTCTTTTTTGTTATAAAAACCATCTCTGGAAATCATCCCTTGTCTGTGACATTGAGGAGTCAGATGACCTGATTTGGTTTGCAAATGCTAACTATGTAAATTAAATCATAAATACCTCACTAACTTTGTCTACAGTTTTCTTGTTACTTCAGATAATCAGTTTAACAAAGGGAAAAGGGACCTACATGTATAAAAATATTTATAGCAGCTTTTTTTTTCTGATGGCAAAGAATTGGAAATTATAGGGATGCCCATAAACTGGGGAATGACTGAACAAATCATGGTATATGAATGTAATAGAATGCTTTTGTGCTGTAAGAAATGCTGAGCAGGTAGATTTGAGAAAAACCTAGAACGATTTATACGAACTGATGCTGAGTAAAGTGAGCAGAACCAGGAGAACATTATATACAACAGCAACATTATGCTATGATCAAGTATGATTAACCTCACTCCTCTCATCAATACAGTGATCCAAAAAAATTCTAAAAGACTCATGATACCAAATACTGTTCATAACTAGAGAAAGAATTGATGGAGTCTGAATGCAGTTAAAAGAATACTATTTTCCCTTTATTTTTTCATAGTTCTTTCCCTTTTGTTCTATTTATTCTTTCACAACATGACTAATATGGAAATATACTTTATGTGCCTGCATATATGTATATGTATGTGTATATATGTGTACATATATACATATATTTGTGTATATACATGTTTATATGTATACATACACATATGGAACTCAGTGTCTTAGAGAGGAGAGTAGGAAGGGAAAGAGAAAATTTGGAACCCAAAATTTTATTTTAAATGTGCTAAAAATTTCTTTACATGTAATTGGGTGTCAGCTAGGTGGCACAGTGGATAGATCACTGGCCCTGGATTCAGGAGGACCTGAGTTCAAATCTGGCCTCAGACACTTGACACTTACTAGCTGTGTGACCCTGGGCAAGTCACTTAGCCCCAATTGCCTCACCAAAAACAAAACAAACAAACAAACAAAAAACATGTAATTGGGGAAAAAAATTAACTACCATCTAGAACAAACAAACAAAATGTTATCTCCCTTTCCTCTGCAGACAGAAAGTAGAAAGAGTAAAAAGCTTCAGGGAGCTGTCAAGAGAAGCAATGGCATATCTCTTATTCTTTTTGGCAAGAAGAAGCCAGACCAGGGTACTGGGATTTGTTGGAATGGTGGCATGAAGAGTCCAGATTATGAGAACAATATGACCTTGCAGTAGCATCTCTTTCATGTCCTGCTGGTAGCATGTGTCCCCAGCATTGTTATAAAGATAAGCAAAATAAAGAAATCAAAAAGTTCTTACAAATCACAGTTGTCCAAACAACTGTGTGAGATAGTTTTCCAAGGATTACTATCCTTATTCCCCAAAGAGAATACTGAAGTCAAGAGAAGATATGTTACTTCTTCATGTGACACAATTTGGAAATATTAGTTTTAGGATTTAAAATAAGTTTTTGGTGTGAATTCCATTCCACAATGCTTCACACCATTCAAATTTGGGGGGTGAGCATAAAATTCTATCAGAGTTACTTTGATGGTTAAGACTGAAGAAAATTGGGGGAGCTGATAATAACTGAAAAGGATAATTCATTAAAAATTATTTTAGGGTAATTAGTGTTTGCCACTTATTGCAATACTTCTTAGGAAATGAAAATTTATAACTTTTTGTTAACTGCAAATTTTTTGACCTTGCCTTCTAGGTCTTCATGTACTGTATAAAAATTATGAACAACCTAAGACTTTGGACATTTTTCTGGGCAACATCCACTAGAGATCTCCCTTTGAGATGAGGGGGATCTTAATTTGAAATGAATTTAAGACAATTGTATAACTTTCAGTCCCAAAGAATTTGCAGAATATTATAATTTAGCTCTCCTGAAAGTACTCACTATGAAAAATTTGGCTATATTCCACAAGATTTACCCTGAATATTGCAGTGATGGCAGCCCATTAGGTTGTAATTTAATGGGATTATGTTCCACTGAAAGCGGAAAAAAGGTGTATTCTGAGATAGTTCTAAGATTAGGCCAGGTAAAATTGTTACCAAAAGTGAAGTTGAAATCCACCCTATTCTTTCTTTTCACAAATATGTTATCTAACCAGGTAACCAGCAGTATTCAATTGTACTGTGGCTATCCAACAGAATCCTTCTCTTTATCTATTAGAATCCACACATTTGGAAATTTTTTTAAAAACACTAGAAAAATAGAAGTAGGTAAAATTGCAAGCATCTGACAGAAAATCTTGGAATAAATTACATAAGTACCTTTTGGTATCTATGTGAACTTTAAAAAATGTCTTTAAATTGCTTTCTCATTGTATTATCTGTAAAAAGGAGATAATATCACTACTTACCATATGGAATCATTGTGATAGAAATATCTTGAAATTACTAAATACTATAGATATGTGACTTGTTACTACTTGTAGTTCCACCATTCTGATCCTTAAATCTCTCAAGATCTAGAAAAGCAGTATGGCAGTGTCATAGAAAAAGCCCTGGTCCTGAGAGTCCAGACCTGGGTTTAAGTACTGGGTCTAAAACTCATTAGCTCTTTCACCATGAACAAATATTTTAGTTTCTTGGAACTTTAATGTCCTTATCTTTTGATTGGGGATAATAACTCAACTAAATTCACAGGATCTCATTGTTGAGAGGTGTCAGAGACCAAATTGTTTAAACTATACTTCTTCTGGATGCCCTTTTATAAGCTTCTCAACAAGTGTTTATCCATTCTCTAGTTGAAAATCTCTAGGTGAAGAAACTGTAACTTCACAAAATAGTTTATGATTTTTTTTTTGTAGCAGCTCTAATTGTTATAACAAGCCTAAGTTTGACTACAGCCTTGACATGTTACTCATTTCAGCTTTGGGGGGCCAATCTTAATGAGCTTAATCTCTGTTCCGCCTTTCATTCTCAAAAAAAAAAAAAAAAAGCTCATACCCCTCTTCCCTAAAACTCATCTAATCCAGGCTTAACATTTCCATTGTTTCTAATATGGCATATTCTTATTTATGTCCTTTTCATCATGATTGATTTGTAGATGTTCTGCAGCTCATTAATGTACTTTCTAAAAAATATATTTGAAAACTGAACACAATTCCCTAAGTAGCTACCACTTCTTTTACAGGAGATCTGTGATTAATGCATTAGTAAATTCTAAATTATTTTATAATTAATTTCCAGGAACAAGATACTCCTGGCCACAACTCCATTATGTATGGTATCTTCCCCTTTAGAATTTTTTTGAGAGCAAAGCATACTTTTTTAAAATTTGTGTCACCAGGGCTTAAGACACTACTTGGCATATAGTGTTTAAAATATTTTTTCATTAATTCATGCAAGTATGAGTTATTCATAATATTATTCAGCTGAGATGAAACTCTGATCTACATTTCAAAATTACTTGAAGTAATTCTATATGTCACATCAAATCAACCTATGGGGCATATTTCATAGTAATTTATTTTTACCTTTTTGAAATTTCAGAAAATGATCTGATAAATAGGATAATTATAAAATGCTTAAAATCATTAAACTTATTGTTTCCTTTCCTAATATTATTTAGACTTTAAACAGAGAGCTCTTGAAGACACTAATTTAAAGTAAAAACTCTTTACTCTTTTTTTTTTTTTTTTTTTTTAGGCAATGGGGGTTAAGTGACTTGCCCACGGTCACACAGCTAGTAAATGTCAAGTGTCTGAGGCCGGATTTGAACTCAGGTCCTCCTGAATCCAGGGCCGGTGCTTTAACCACTGCGCCATCTAGCTGCCCCCCAACTCTTTACTCTTTAGTGGTATAGCAGAACACCTTTGAGTGCAAATGTGTTATGTGTTGTTTTTTTTCCAGAGAAAAGACTTTCAACAGTCTTCAAATTGCAGCATATAGGCATCTACTCTTATGAACTTGTGACTCCAAATGCAAAATAAAAAAATACAAGGAACTTAAAAAGAATATTTGGTTTTTGTAATTCTGAATTTGTGTCCCCAGTATCTAGTATAGTGCCTGACATATAGGATACACTTAAACCTTGTTAATTGATTAAACAGCATAACACTGCAATCTGGGTTTCAACCTTATAGTGACTGAAATATACAACACATATTCTTTTTTTTTTGTTTGTTTTTTTGTGGGGCAATGAGGGTTAAGTGACTTGCCCAGGGTCACACATCTACTAAGTGTCAAGTGTCTGAGGCTGGCTTTGAACTCAGGTACTCCTGAATCCAGGGCCAGTGCTTTAACCACTGCGCCATCTAGCTGCCCCCTTAAAACACATATTCTTAAGCTTTTTCCACTCTAGAGGCAACAAACAGCCCACTTATAACATTGTAACTCATACGAGTTTTGTTTTATTGTATTTTTACCCCTAGTCTGGGGGTCATTAGGCCTATCCTCTATTTCAACCATATCTGATTGAAGATCCTTATGAGGATACTGGTAACCAAATCTAGCTTGTGGAAAATAGTGGGACTCTGTTATCTTCTTTAAATCAAAGCTCCTAGAGCTGGAGTAATAGTAAATGATTAATCAGTTTAAGAACAAAGTCAGTGCCATTATCCTGATATAGAACTTGGTAATTATATAACACATCAACCCAAAGGGATAGGAATCTGCAACTGGAAGAATATGGAAGATACAGAAATAAATTGTTATATCTACTAAGAACCCTTGGATTGGTTTCATGTTGTTTGTTATTGTCATTATTGTTTGTTGTTTTTGCTATTGTTGAATCATTTGGACATATCCAATTCTTCATGACCCTGTTGACCAAACTGTCCATGGGGTTTTCTTGGCAAAGATACTAGAGTGCTTTGCCATTTCCCAGCAAACAGAGGTTAAGTGACTTGTCCAGGGGCACACAGCTAGTAAGTGTCTGAGGCTGGATATAAACTCATATCTTCCTAATTATAGGGCTGGAGTTATAACAACTGAGCCATATAGCTGTGCTAATTGTGTTATAAAAGCAGACAATACCCCCCACACACTATTCTTTTTTTTTTTTTTTTTTAGTGAGGCAATTGGGGTTAAGTGACTTGCCCAGGGTGACACAGCTAGTAAGTGTTAAGTGTCTGAGGCCGGATTTGAACTCAGGTACTACTGACTCCAGGGCTGGTGCTCTATCCACTGCGCCACCTAGCTGCCCCACACACTATTCTTTAAATAAAAAGACTGAACAATATATAATCATTGCTAAGTGTATCCAACTATAATCTTTATAGAAAGTGATAAAATAAAATTCTGCTGTAGCTTATCTTTTCTATTAGAAAAAAAGGCCAAATTTTGAGAGGAATTGGTATTTTGGAAGAAGAAATTATGTAGAAACAGATCATCTTTAGAATTAATCTTTGGTGGGCAGCTAGGTAGCACAGTAGATAAAGCACCAGCCCTGGATTCAAGAAAACCTGAGTTCAAATCTGGCCTCAAACACTTGACACTTACTAGCTGTGTGACCCTGGGCAAGTCACTTAACCCTCATTGCCCTGCCAAAGAAAGAAAGAAAGGAATGAAGGAAGGGAGAAAGAAAGAGAGAAAGAAAGAGAAAGAGAGAGAGAGAGAAAGAGAGAAAGAAAGAAAGAAAGAGAGAGAGAGAGAGAGAGAAAGAAAGAAAGAAAGAAAGAAAGAAAGAAAGAAAGAAAGAAAGAAAGAAAGAAAGAAAGAGAAAGAAAGAAAGAAAAAAGAATAAATCTTTGGTACAAAATAGCAATAATCTCTCTTTATAGAGCTTAGTGAAATCAGGCTTGTACACTGTTCTGAGTATTTGGGTGAATCAGATAATATGAGTAAAATAAGTGTTATTTTATTATGTTACTTTTCTACATTTAAAGGAATCAATTTATTAAATGTGAAAATCATGATATGTTTTCAAAAAATAAAAAATAGAACATGGTACTTGATGGTTAATAGTGATTTTCAAAATATATTTCATAACTCTAGATTAGATTTTGACTTGATGGTTTTTTTTTTCAACTCAACCTCTAGTCTTCCCATAGTATGTCTTTTGCATATTGGAAAATGACTCTTAAGAAAGTCATTGATCAATGTCTTATTAATATTTAATTCTTCTTAGTACCTTAAAAATAAGATTAAGTTGCTTTTAGACTACTTTAAAACAATCTGTTGGGTTAATTATCTTCTGATTTCAACTAAAAAGAGGAGAGAAAATATTCAATTAAATATAAAATTCATATCAATAAGCACTATATATTGGATTCTGAATTCTTCATTGAACAATTAGGAATGAAGAAGCTCGTTCTAATGCATTAGAACAACTATTCTCTTGACCTTGGGTATAAATAAAAAACTAAAATCCTTTTTAGCAATTCAGCATATTGCAAAAGTTCGCTCTGTTGTCCTCATATTTAACTGATTAATTTTGGCAACCATTTAATTTATAGCATTTTTTTGATCCTATAATATGATTCCCAACCCACTCCTGGGATTGCTAACAAGCTTCGACTTCTTAGTCAGGTCATCTGGTCATTAGTGGAATATTCCACCATGAATCAAAATTGCCCCTCTGGATCCAGAGACATATTTTTATTCACCAAAGAAATAACCACTTTAAATTTTGAGGTTCTACCTCATATCGGCCAAATTGGCAAAGATAACCAAAGGAAGTAAAATGACATTTACAGGGATGTAGGAAATGGGTATACATTGATGCTTTCTTTATTTGTGGAGCCCTGAATAGGTCTAAATATACTGTAAAGAAATTTGAAAGTATAAACAAAATATTATTAAACAGTATATGTTCTTTGGCCCAGCTATGCCAATGATAAGCATATACCCTGAATGGATTAAAGAAAGAACAAAATTATTACATGTGCAAAAATATTTATAGTAATTATTTTTTGATGGCAAAAACAAGATCTAGAAACTAAGGAAATGGCTAACAATTGGGAAATGGTTGAACAAATTATGGCATATGATTGTAATAGAATACTATTGTGCTATAAGAAATGATATCTTTTTTAATATCAAAGAGATATGGAGAGACTTTTATGAAATGATGTAAATTAAAGCAAATGTATCCAGAAGATCAATTTATACTATAAATTCAATATAATAAAACAATGAACAATTTTGAAAATTTCTATAGCCCATTAATAAATGAAGTGAATAGAACCAGGAGAAAATGATCCTGGAGTACTGAGGAAAATGTTTCTAATTTTAAATGTTCTAATCTCTGTGTGTGTATATGTGTGTATGTGTATGTGTGTGTATGATGCTTCTCCATTGTAAAAGCTATGGATCCTTTCTCATTATGATGTTTTAAAATGCATAGTATGAGGCAACCAATTATGTAGAAATATTGTTAACATTTTTTTAAAAGTTTACAAATCCCAAGTTAAGAAATTCTGATGAAGTACTTAGGAAATATTTCCATTCAAAATGGTCATTGTTACTCACCACTTCCCTGCAGGCAAGTCGCAAACTCTCTGATCAGTTCCCTCATTCATAAAGTTGGAATAACAATAACTGTAGTTTCTAATAAATTAGGCAAAATTCTTAGAAAAATTACCGTTTTGTAAGCCTTATATTTCTATATAGCTATAAGTAGGAGTAGTAGGAGTATTTTATCATTTTTCATCTATTGGGCTTCACAATACTGTGGGAAAAACTTTCCTGAAAATAAATAAAATATATTATTTATTATGCAAATGGATATAAATTACTCTAATATATTGATTTTTAATTTTTTCACGGTGACCTTGATAAAGTTTATAACTTTCTCTCTCTCTCTCTCTCTCTCTCTCTGGCTCTCTCACTCACTCACTCTTGTTCTTACTCTCCCACCACTGCCTCCATGTGCTCAGCAGTGTCATTCCAATATGGCAGCCCAGCTAGGTGAATGGGGACCCAGGAGGGACCAAGATAATTAGGCAGGGAGCAGTATAAAGAATGGTTGAAATGGCAACAGCATGGAGAATGTGGCAAGAAATACATAGTGTTAAGATTTGAAAAAAAGTGAGTGAACAGGAAGGTGAGTTTGAAAAGGAGCAGTTGAGGCAGACTGAGGAGGTGAGGACCTATTGGTTGACATGACCTTAGGGTGGGCTATATTAAAAGGAGCTGTATTGTGGGTGATGTCAGGGTCTGCCTTCCTTCTAATTTTGACTGCATTGCTTCTGTTTGTACAAAACCTTTTTAATTTAATGTAATCAGTCTTCCATCTTGCATTTCATAATATTCTCTGTCTCTAGTTTGGACATAAATTATTTTCCGCTCCATGGATCTGAGAGGTAAACTATTCCTTCCTCTCCTAATTTATCTATGGTATCCCCCTTTATGTCAAAAACTTGAACCCATTTTGACCTTACTTTTGTATAAGGTATAAGATGTTTTTCTATCCCTATTTTCTGCCTTACTATCTTCCAGTTTTCCCAGGAGTTTTTGTCAAATACTGAGTTCCTATCCCAGAAGCTGGGGTTTTGGGGTTTTTCAAACCATAGATTACTACAGTTATTTTCTACTGTGTCTCCTATGTCTAACTTATTCCATTGTTCTACCACTCTCTTTCTTTAACCAATATCAAATAGTTTTGATGACTGCCTCTTTATAGTATAACTTCAAATTTGGTATGGGTAGCCCACCTTCCTGTGAATTTTTTTCCATTAGTTCCCTTGATATTCTTGACATTTTGTTCTTCCAGATGAATTTCCTTATTATTATTTCTAGCTCTATAAAATAATTTTAAGGAAGCCTGATTGGTATGGCACTGAATAAGTAAAATAATTTAGGTGAAATTCTCATTTTTATTATATTAGCTCAGCCTATCCATGAGCAATTTGTAAAACCTAAAATTCTAGCTGTGGTGTCTAAAATTCTAACATGTGGTCGCCTTAAATTAGAAACATTTAGCACCAATCTTTGGGCATTAAGTATTTATTAAAGTATATTGGGAGTTCACAGAGAGAGAGGCCTTCATCTAGCTATATCAGAGTGAGCCTCTGTCCTCACACCAAGCCCAAGTCTGGAACCAAATAGAACTTGCTTCTCCATGGCTTCTCCCAGAAGCCCCCTGTGAAACAGGAAACAAGGCCATCCAAACACACTGCTCCAAGCTAATTGGCTGGTAACTTTGATAGACAAGACCCACAGGCATTAGACATAACTTTCTGACACCAATCTGACCTTTGAAACCCCAGAAAGGTCACTTCTGGACACCAAAGTCACATGCTTTCTTTTCAGGCCAAGGCTCACAATGTCCCTCCCAGTAGGGGGTATCATTCCAATTCTCACACTCCCACTGCGCCCCCCCCCCCACCCTGTGCTTCATACAAAGAAACATCCTTTCCTCACATGAAACAATAACATTACAGATACTTATAACTAACAGCGTATAGGGGATGAAAAGGGATAAAAAGAAATTGAGTGATGCATTAACAAAGGCTAAAGGGGGTGTTCCCCTTTTAGCAGGTGGACATTACAAACAGAAAAACTAAAGGGGGAACTCCCCTTTAGTTACTGGATATTATAAACAGTGTATAAAACGTGGAAAAGGAAAACAGGAAAATGTCCATTTAAGGCTTTGGAAGTCTTTTTTTCAGATGATTCTTGGGATTTCCTCTGAGCGTAATTGTGGAATGGAAGTCTTTCAGGTGTTTCAGATGCTCGTAATCAGCCAGGAAAATTTCCTACAAAACTGAACTTAACACAACTTTAAATAGCTTTGCCAATAATCAAATCAAATCAATGAGAGTTCTCAAAAAAAAGTCTAAGGAAATTCAGAATCTTATTTGTTACACATGAAACATATAATAAAAACAAAAATTGAAACATTCTCTAAAACTTAATATTAATACACTCCCCCCTGTGCAGGATAAATTGAGAAGACGATTATGATATTAATTTAGAAAATAATTTTTATCTTTGTTTCATCTGCCTAATTATCATCATGTCATTATGAGAAATTAAACAATCTAATATAATTGGTAGCAGATGTCAAGGCCAAATCCAACATTGTATTTATCATGACACCTGAGATAATTATGGGGGTTACCATAAAAAACAGAAATAACTGAGTCAGGCTTAATCTGATGCATAGGATTGAGATGTCCATGAAATCAGGCATATAGGAGGGGGAATCAAATCAGGTGTCAAATGAGATGGCATAGCCCATCCACCTGGTGCCCTGTGGAAGAAAATTAAACCAAGAATATCCAACCTCAACGCTTGCCAATATGCTTTTTCTCAGCCTTTCCCAAAGCAATGCATTACCTGGACTTCATTTATGTCTCCCCTCAATGTCTGCTCTGGTATGCATTCCTCTTGTGATTGGATGGCATCTTGGCCAACTGACATCTGATAACTCAGAATGATGGCAATTAATGTGTTAAATGATAAATTCCCATAATCCAAGTATCATATTCATTTGAAACTTGAGGATAATAATGATCACAAAAAATGTGAATGTGTCTAGACTCAGAATATAATAAATAATTGTGGAATAATTCCAAGTAATAACTTTTTTTAATAAGTATAAAATTACTTTTGTGAAAAAATCAGAACATATTTTAATACAAGTTAAAACACAATCTTAAAAGAATAAGAATCTCTAAAAAATAAGATCATATGATTGAGTTCAAAATGTAGTTGCAATAGCATAAATAGAAACCCTTATGTAGCATTTGAACTGACTCTTTTTATAATTAATTTTTTGTCTTGAACATTTTTTTTATTCTGATATCTTAAATCTCCAAATCTCATAGTATTATATTACACAATATGTCCATATTTATGGCAATAATAAATTTGCTTACATGTATATAAAAAAACTTTTGCAAATGTTCCCCTCTTTTTTATGCTTATCAAAAAATAATACTTCTAGAATTAATTTACAACTTGCCATGACAACCAATTTGCCAAGGAAATGCTTTATAGAATTTGATAAAATAACCAGTCAGAAAAAACAAACAATTTAGAATATGGGAGCACGATTCTCCCAGAATGAATAATGTATTGTGAAATCAAACACATCTTCCATTGGTTCAAAATTGGAGAGATAGATTAATAGAACAAAATACACATGGAAGAATTAGAGACAATGAAATTCAAACTGGGGAAATCTAAATGAATATGAACTTAATATTAATAAGAGTATTACAAAATATAAATTTGATTACCTAAATATAAATAGCTTTTGCAAATATTCCCCTTTTTTAAGCTAAGTATTAAACACAATCTTAAAAGCATTAAAATTTCTATGAAAATAAACGATGATATTAATTTCCAAATGTAGATGTAATAACATAGAAATCCTTATGTAACCTTTGAACTGACATTATTTCTCTGAGTGAATTTAAATCATTTTTGATTCTGATATCTATAATCCCCAACTCTCATATTAATACCTTGCTGTTTATTTCTACATTTCTGAAAAATATGTCCCCCTCTATGGCAGTAGAACCAGATTCTTGAAATATGATGATGATTGTCTTGTACATTTTTATTCATCCTAAATTTCTCTTGTTTTTCTTTAACCCCTTTATTTTCTCTGTTGGTACTTTCATAATACAAATGCTTTATAAGGTTACTAATTAAAGACAAAAGCAGATTAACAAAATGATTATGAACAAAACGAGCATATCTGGAATTTACAGTGTTTTCTAAGGTTGGTTTGGGAGAACTACAGCAGGTTGAGTCAGAATTACAGCTTTGCAGGGGTAGGGCTGAGGTTGGTTGCTCTGGTAACTGAGTAGAATCTGAGAATTCAGGTAGAGGAGGATGTGCATGTGCAAGCTCAGAACCTGAAGAGGGTGGATTAGCTCTCATGACCTACCTGGCAGGAGGATCAGGGGGCATGGTCATGGGATGAGTAGGAGGTAGCCCCAGGGGAGGGGATGGAGGTGGGGTCCTGAGAGGAGGGGGCAGGACCATATCTCCCATGTACTGCTCAGCCACAGCACTGTCTGTACAACGCCTAAAAAGATCTATCTCTATTTTGGTTCTGCCTCTCTGTATTCCTCTGAGAGAAACTATATCTGTTTTGGTTCTGTTCTCATATCATAGTCCTACAAACCTGCATCAAATGTCCTTGTTTATTGCAGTAATAGCAAAAGTTAAGGGGTTGATGGTGACACTGCGATTGATAGTGATTCTCAACTGCCAAGTCTGATTGTTTCCTGTACTGGAGCTAAAATGCCTTGTCTCTTCCTTTCCTCCCTCTCATTTCCATCATAAATATATGTTGCTATTTCTTTAAGTCTGTCAGGACTCAAACTACTCAAGCCTGGACACTGCCTTTCAAAATATTTCCATATTTTTGGTAAGGATTGGTGTATAAAATGAGAACAGGTAATATAGGCATCTCTAGTATCTAATGGGTCTAGTCTAGCATATTGCCTGGCATGCTTACACAACCTGTCGTAGAATCTATTAAGAGAAACCCAATTGAGAATTTAAAGAGAAAGGCACATGTGGAAATGGGGAAAATCCCTTAGCCAACTAGAAGATCAGAAGATCGAAGGATTCAGCATTCTCCTTTGTGGTCAACAAAACTGTAAGGTCTAAAACTCTAGCAGTGATGTCTAAAATTCTAATTTGTGGTCTCCTTAAATTAGAAACATATAGCACCAATCTTTGGGCATTAAATATTTATTAAAGTATATCAGGAGTTCAGAGAGAGGGAGAGAGAGAGGTCTTCATCTAGCTATCAAAGAGGGAGCCTCTGTCCTCATGCCAAGCCCAAGTCCAGAAGTGAAAAGACCTCACTTCTCCATAGCTTCTTCCAGAAATCCCCTGTGAAACAGGAAACAGAGCCATACACGGACACAGCTCCAAGCTAATTGGCTGGTAACTTTGATAGACAAGACCCATAGACATTAGACATAACTTGCAAATGCCAGTCTGACCTTCAAAACCACAGAAGGGGGGCAGCTAGGTGGCGCAGTGGATAAAGCACCGGCCCTGGACTCAGGAGTACCTGAGTTCAAATCCGAATTCAGACACTTAACATTTACTAGCTGTGTGACCCTGGGCAAGTCACTTAACCCCAATTGCCTTACTGAAAAAAAAAAACAAAAAACAAAAAACAAAACAAAACCACAGAAGGGTCACTTCCAGATGCCAAAGTCGCATATTTTCTTTTCAGGCCAGAGCAAGCAATGTCCCTCCCACAAGGGGGTATCATTCTAATTCTCACAAATTGATATTTTTCCAATTACATAGATCTGATTTTATGTGTGTATGAAAAGTGTTTTGTAATTGTGTTCATAGAGTTCCTGGGTTTGCCTTGGCAGGTAGACTCCCAGGTATTTTATATATTTCATTACATTAAATGGAATTTCTCTTTCTATCTCTTGTTGCTGAGTTTTGTTGGTCATGTATAGAAATGCTGATGATTTATGTGGGTTTATTTTATATCCTGCAACTTTGCTAAAGTTGTTAATTGTTTCAAGCAATTTTTCAGTTGATTCTTTAGGATTCTCTAAGTATGCCATCATATCATCTGCAAAGATTGAAAGTTCTGTTTCCTCTTTGCCTATTCTAATTCTTTTAATTCCTTTTTCTTCTCTTATTGCTATAGTTATCATTTCTAATACAATATTAAATAATAGAGGAGATAATGGAAATCCCTGTTTGACCCCAGATCTTATTGGGAATGCCTCTAACTTATGTCCATTACATATAATGTATGCTGATGGTTTTAGCTAGATACTACTTATTATTTTAAGGACAGCTCCACCTATGCTCTCCAGTGTTTTTAATAGGAATGTGTGTTGTATTTTGTCAAATGCTTTCTCTGCATCGACTGAGATAATCATATGATTTTAGTTAGTCTTGTTATTGATTGATACTGGTAATGTTGATAATTTTTCTAATGTTGAACCAGCCTTGCATTTCTGGTATGACTCCCACCTGGTCATGGTGTATTATCCTGGTGATCATTTGCTGTAATCTCCTTGCTAATATCTTATTAAAGATTTTTGAATCATTAGGGAAATCAGTCTATAATTTTCTTTCTCTGTTTTGGCTCTGCCTGTTTTAGGTATCAGCATTATATTTGTGTCATAAAAGAAATTTGGTAGAACTCCTTCACCTTTTTTTCCAAATGATTTGTATAGTATTGGAATTAATTGTTCTTTAAATGTTTGGTAGAATTCACTTGTAAACCCATCTGGCCCTGGAGGTTTTTCTTAGGGAGTTCACTGATGGCTCGTTCAATTTATTTTTCTAAAATTGCCCTATTTAAGGATTTTATTTCCTCTTCGGTTAGCCTGGGCAATTTGTATTTTTTTTAAATATTCACCCATTTCATTTAGATTATCAAATTTATTGGCATACAGTTGGGCAAAATAACTCCTAATTATTACTTTAATGTCTACTTCATTTGTGGTGAATTCACCCCTTTCATTTTTGATACTGGTAATTTGGTTTTCTTTCTTTTTCTTTCTTTCTTTCTTTTTTTTTTGTGGGGCAATGAAGGTTAAGGACTTGCCCAGGGTCACACAGCTAGTAACTGTCAAGCATCTGGGGCCAGATTTGAACTCAGATCCTTCTCAATCCAGGCCCGGTGTTTTATCTACTGTGTCACCTAGCTTCCCCCCCCCCTTTTTTTTTTATTTTATCAAATTAACCAAAGGTTTATCTATTTTCTTGTGGTGGTGTTTTTTTTTTTCATAAAACCAGCTCTTAGTTTCATTGATTAATTCTATAGTTTTCTTGCTTTCAACTTTATTAATTTCTCCTTTGATTTTCAGGATTTCTAATTTAGTATTCAATTGGGGCTTTTTAATTTGTTCTTTTCATAGCTTTTTTTAGTTGCATGCCCAATTCATTGATCTCCTCTTTCTCTTTTTTATTCATGTAACCATTTAGAGATATAAAATTCCCCCTGAGCACTGTTTTGACTGCATCCCATAGGTTTTTGTTATGTTGTCTCATTATTGTCATTCTCTTGGGTGAAGTTATTGATTGTTTTGATAAGTTATTGTTTGACCCATTTATTCTTTGGGATGAGGTTATTCCAATTAATTTTCCATTACTTTTTATTACATTTAATTTTTATTGCATCATGTTCTGAGAAGGATGCATTTACCTTTTCTGCCTTTCAACATTTGACTATGAAATTTGTGTGCCCTAATACATGGTCGATTTTTGAATATTCACCATATACCACTGAGAAAAAGGAATATTCCTGTCTCTCCCCATTCAATTTTCTCCAGATAACTATCATATATAACTTTTGTAACATTCTGTTCACCTCTTTGTCTTCTTTCTTGTTTATTTTGTGGTTAGATTTATTTAATTCTGAGAGTGGAAGTTTCAGATCCCCGACTAGTGTTATTTTGCTGTCCATTTCCTCTTGTAACTCATTTAACTTCTTCCCAAAGAATTTAGATGCTATACCACTTCATGCATAAATGTTTAATAATGATATTACTTCATTATCTATGGTACCTTTTAGCGAGATGTAGTTTCCTTCCTTATCTCTTTTAATTAGATCTATTTTGCTTTTGCTTTGTCTAAGATAAGAATTGCTACCCCTGCTTTTTTTACTTCAGCTGAAACATAATATACTTTGCTCCAACCTTTTACCTTTACTATGTGTGTATCTCTCTGCTTCAAATGTTTTTCTTGTAAACAACATATTGTAAGATTCTGATTTTTAATCCACTCTGCTATTTGCTTCTGTTTTATGCGAGAGTACATCTCATTCACATTCACAGTTAAGTTTATTATCTCTTTATTTCCCTCCATCCTCTTTTCTCCTTTTTTTGTACTCTTATTTCTCTTCTTTCACCCTATTCCTCCTGACCAGTGTTTTGCTTCTGACCACTGCCACCCTCATTCTGCCCTCCCTTTGGTTAACTGCCCTTCCTTTTCTTGCCCCCTTTTCCTCCCTGCTTCTGCCCACCCTTTTATCAATTCCACCCTTTTCCCCTTCCCCTTTTGTTCCCTTAAAGAGTAAGCTAAGGGGCAGCTAGGTGGCACAGTGGGAAAAAAACTGGCCCTGGATTCAGGAGTACCAGAGTTCAAATCCGGCCTCAGACACTTGACACTTACTAGCTGTGTGACCCTGGGCAAGTCACTTAACCCCCATTCCTCTGCAAAAAGAATAATAATAATAAAAAAAATTTAAGAGTAAGCTAAGTTCCTTTATAGAAATGGGAGGGTATTTTATTCCCTCCCTGAACAAAATCTGATAAGAGTAAGGATGCAACAATGCCCACCCCTCCCTTCTTTCCCTCTGTTGTAATGGGTTCATTTTGTGCCTCTTCATATGATGTAATTAACCCCATTCCACCTCCCCCTTCCTCTCCTCCTGCTAGTCTTCTTTTATTCTGCCCATTAATTTTCTTTATATCATCACATCAAAGTTGATTTAATAGCAATACCTTAGCAGAGATACAGATCCCAAGAGTTAAAAGTATTATCCTCCCTCATAAGGACACATGCAGTTTAACATCATTGAATGGGCTTTTTCGCTACCTTGTTTACCTCTTTATATTTCTCTAGAGTTTTGTATTTGGAGATCAAACTTTCTCTTCAGTTCTGGTCTTTTTCTCAGGAATCCTTAGAAGTCCCCTATTTCATTGAATATGCATCTTTTCCCCTGAAAGAGAATGATCAGTTTTGCTGGAATGATCAGTTTTGCTGGGTAGTTGATTATTGGTTGCAATCCAACCTCCTTTGCCTTCCAGAATATCATATTCCAAGCCCTGTGATCCTTTAATGTTGAAGATGCCAGGTCCTGAGCAATCCTTACTGTGGCTCCATGAAATTTAAATGGTTTCTTTCTGGCTGCTTGGAGTGCTTTTCCTTTCACCTGATAATTCTGGAGTTTGGCTATAATATTCCTTGAAATTTTCCTTTTGGGGTCTCTTTCAGGACGTAATTGGTGGATTCTTTCAGTGGTGATTTTTTTCCTCTGATTCTATAATTTCATGGCAGTTCTACTTGATAATTTCTTGGAATATGTTGTCTAGATTTTTCTTGATCATGGATTTCAGGTGGTCCAATAATTCTTAGATTATCTCTCCTTGATCTATTTTCTAGGTCAGTTGTTTTTCCAATGATGTATTACACATTTTCTTCTATTGTTTTTCAGTCTTTTGATTCTGCTTAACTAATTCTTGGTTTTTCATGGAGTTATTAGCCTCCATCTGCCCAATTTTTATTTTTAAGGCATTATTTTCCTCATTAAGCTTTTGTACCTTTTTTTCCATTTGGCCAATTTTTTCTCCCCTTTGACCAATTGAATTTTTTAAGGAATTGTTTTCCCCAGTCAATTTTTGTGCTTCTTTT
The DNA here is from genome assembly GCF_019393635.1 of Dromiciops gliroides. Taxonomy (NCBI): domain Eukaryota; kingdom Metazoa; phylum Chordata; class Mammalia; order Microbiotheria; family Microbiotheriidae; genus Dromiciops; species Dromiciops gliroides. The sequence goes on from NC_057863.1 coordinate 383,576,643, forward strand.
TCCAGCATAACTCTTATTTTCCTCATTTCTTTTTCCATTTTTTCTTCTACCTCTCTCATTTGGTTTTTAAAAGCCTTTATGAGCTCTTCAAAGAAGGCTTTTTAGTCTTGAGACAAGATCATCTTCCCACTTGAGTCTTCACTTGTAGGCATTTTGTCAAACTCATCTGAGTTTGAGTTTTAGTTTTCCCTTTAACCAAAGAACCTATCAATGGTGAGGGTCTTTTTTTGTCTCTTATTCATGTTGTAGCCGTTTTTTAGATTTTTTTTTTAATTAATTTTTTTTTGTGTGTGAGGCAATTGGAGTTAAGTGACTTGCCCAGAGTCACACAGCTAGTAAGTGTTAAGTGTCTGAGGCCGGATTTGAACTCAGGTCCTCCTGAATCCAGGGCTGGTGCTCTCCCCACTGCGCCACCTAGCTGCCCCCTTTTTTTTAGATTTTTAAAGTTGAAGTCTGCTCCTGGGGCACTGGGGTCAGTGTTGCTAGCTTCTTACACGTCTGAGCTGACCCACTCTCAGTTCTGTCAAGCTGCAGCTATATCAAGCTGCCTGCTGAACCTCACAATGCCGAGCCAAGGAGAGCCAAGCTGTTCTGAGCCACTGTCTGCTTTCACCCAGGTGAGACGGACTTTTCCTGAAGTCCTCTAAATTATCTCAAATAGGAGGATTGTGTCTCTCTGTCTTTTTGTATATTCTGTAATTCCAGAATCTGTTTAGCCACTTGATTGAATGTTGTTTTTGAGGGAAACATGGGATAGCTCAGGCAACTTCTGGCTTCTCTCCACCATCTCTGTGTCTGCATTCATTTTTTATTTTTGTAAGGCAATTGGGGTCAAGTAACTTTTCCAGGGTCACACAGCTAGTAAGTGTCAAGTGATTGAGACAGCATTTGAACTCAGGTCCTTCTGAATCCAGGGCCAGTGCTCTATCCACTGTGCCACCTAGCTGCCCCTCACTTGCATTCATTTTTTTTTCTAATCCTTTTTTTTTTTTTTAGTGAGGCAATTGGGGTTAAGTGACTTGCCCAGGGTCACACAGCTAGTAAGTGTTAAGTGTGTGAGGCCAGATTTGAACTCAGGTACTCCTGACTTCAGGGCCAGTGCTTTATCCACTGCGCCACCTTGCTGCCCCTTGCATTCATTTTTAATGGGAATTTTCTTTTTCTTTCTGCTGAGTTTTGTTGGATATATATATATATATATATATATATATATATATATATATATATATATATATATATATATAATGGATTTATGTGATATTTGATGTGGATTTATTTAAAAGTTGTACAGTGTTTCAACTAGTTTTTGTTGATTCTCCAGAGTTCTCTAAATAGACCATCATATAATCTGAAAAGAGTGATAATTTTGTTTCCTCATTCCCTATTTTTTATTCCCCTAATTTATATTTTTCTTGTCTTATTGTTTTGGCTAGCTTTTCTAGTACAATATTGAAAAATACTGGTGATAATGAACATAATTGTTTCACCCTTGATCTAATTGGTAAGACTGTAAGTTCCTCCCTGTTAAAGATAACGCTTGCTTTGGGTTTTAGAAAGATATTGCTGATCATTTTAAGAAAAGCTCTAGGGGGCAGCTAGGTGGCACAGGGGATAGAGCACTGGTCCTGGATTCAGGAGTACCTGAGTTCAAATCCAGCCTCAGACACTTGACACTTACTATCTGTGTGACCTTGGGCAAGTCACTTAACCCTCATTGCCCAACAAAAAAAAAGAAAAAGAAAAAGAAAAGCCCTAATGATTACTATGATTTCTAGTGTTTTAATAAAATTGAGTGTTAAGGAACTTGCAAATTTTGTCTTTGACTCATGTGAGGAAAGTCCAGATGGCCATAAAACAGAGTATCTCCTGGTGCCAGCACTTCCTGGTCAGCCATTTAAACACCAACACAAGGGCACTAAGGTGTGTTACTACTGTGAAAAAGAAGGGCACTCATTGAGGGAATGTAGGACTTGGAGAAGAGAATCTAATTACAAGAGAAATCAAAATGGAAATAGATCTTTTCAGGGGAATACAGAGAAACAGTATCAAAATAACCATAGACCCTATCAGAGAGGTACAGAAAGACAAAACCAGAATCAAGGTAACCAAGATCTCCCTCAGAGGGGGTGCAGGATTGACGGAATGAAGGGGAGGAATGGAAAATAGATAATAAAAGCCACATATTCCCAGATCCAAATTTTTTGAATGCACTTGTGCCAGTCCATTCACTTCCCCAGAGTAACAAACCTCATGTGACCCTCACAGTTAGAAATACATACTATGAGTACGTATGAGAGTCTGCTAGACACAGGCCCTGTAGATCAGTATTAGTGAGGAAACCTGACCCTGAATCACAAGCTGAATGTAATCAAATCAATGACAATTCGGAAACCCCTGCCACTTTGGCGTGCAGAAAATTGGGGAACCAGTTAAAACAATGTGGTGTACCCCAAATTCTAGCAGTTTAAATACTTAACCTTAACAAGCTTTTCCTTCTGCAGGTAAACCGCCAAAGCACATGGCCTTATTTTCTGGCTCACCTCAATCTCCCTCACCCTTTCCCCTCCCCTTACTTATCCTTTAATCCTGTTTTTTTGTTGTTGTTGTTTTGCTTTTGAAAAATAGATCTAATCATGCACTGACCAAAGCATCTTTCATTTATTTTATAATGCATGTCCATGGATATTTTAAATCCTCCGTGCCATTTTAAAAATTAGATTGCATAATAAAGTAAAAGGATAAAATATTATTTAAATATATTTCTTCTGGTTAACTCATAGAATGAGAGCAAGAAAAGCAGTTTAATTATTGCCTCCATTATTACTTTGGGGAAACATCTTTAATAAGAAAGTACAAAGAAAGCCTAAATATATGAACAGATAAATTATTCAACAAGATAATGTATTTTCTATACATTTTAAGTTAATTATTGAAATTATAAAATTGAATATTATTGTGCTACCCAAAACAAGAAAAAGGAAGGTAGACAATCCATACAGTGTTTTCCATAAAGCTTTTATAAGATAACACAACAGACTTCATTCCACAATTTCTAATTAATCCAAGACAATCTAATTAATCTAAAACAATCTCTTGGAAAAAAGAAAAGGCCCCTCATAAGTTTATAGGTCAAAAAAATGTCTTGATCACAGGAAATAATCATTTTGTCTAAATTAAGCCTTGAAATGACATCTAATAAATATTAGTGTCTATAAGCTAAAATAGTCAATAAGATCATTGGAGCAATTACCAAAGAGTAAAAGCAAAGCATTTGCTGATATGAATAAAATTTATTTTGACCGTTAGACTTGAATTTCTTTTTGAAATACAGCCTAGATTTGAACAAGTTGAGACAATGAACTTGGTTTCTACCTGCTTCTTTTCCCCACTTCCATTGTAAAGCATCTAATGGGTTGAGTTTAAGAAGTTGGTAGTTGATGGCTTTCACTATTCTTTTTTCTGATTTATAGTTACATAATTCAAATCAGCTGGAATAGGAAAGAGTAGAATTCAAAACCTGATATTCATCTTAGCATCTACCATTATAAGACTTAATCATCTATTAATGGTATTTGAAAAGCTGTAGCTCAATTTTATTTTTAAAGCTAACATCATTACTCTAGACTAAAAAGAAATAGTGGGATTTAGACTCATGTCATTGGAGCATTGTTTTCATTTATATATAGTAAAAATTCATAAATTTACACTTTTATTTCAAAACTTGGTAAATAATTTTAGTGGTAAAATTTGTCTTTATTCATTTAGCCATGTTTTTGGCCTAATACTCACTTTCACTTTCTTCTTTCACTTTGGTAAAATTGTTCCATAATAAGTAGATGGAAGTAAATATCTCTAAATCATATACCTATTTTGACCTTATCTAGGTAAACAGCTTGAGATCTTGGTCTCTGCCTAGTGAAACAGTGTTTTCAAAGGCATACATCATAGGAGTGATAGATCCAACATACATGGAAAATCTTTGAATATGAACATCACTCTAATTCTGTAGAGCTCAACCTTTCCCCAATATACCAGCTTCTGAAGAGGAAAGGCTTACTCCCAATTCTG